>NW_009621493.1:53516-112280 GCF_000690535.1 Cariama cristata | reverse complement strand
AATAAGGGAGAAAGACCAAAAATCCAGCCAATACAGCATCTCTAGCTCCACAGCTAACTGTGGCTGCTAGCAGCAGTGGCCGGCTAGATGCTGACATGGTACGAATAAGTTTGTAATAATGATTCGATCTCAGGGGATAAACTACAAAACGGCAGAGGTCAAAAACAGGCAAATCGTAATCAGCAAGCTCAGCTCCCTTGCCAGCACCAGGAGGAGGATGTGCAAGTGCCGCACAGACCCTACCATTGTAGCCGTGAAGGGGATATTGTCGATCACGGAGGAGGCCAAAGCAGACACCCAGAGCACTAAAATGATGGCCACCGCCAAGCGCTGCTCCTCAGGAACCACCTGGAATTGAGAGAGATCAAACTACTACTTTGACATGATCAGTGTTGCTCTGTCCCCACCCATGGCATGATTGCACATTCTTCACAGTTTGAATTTATCAACATTTATTACGCCTTTAGGCTCTGAGGTAGGAAAAGCCTCTTAAAGAAAATAGCCCAGCATTTAGTAACACAATTACAGTTCTTTGTCCAAGAAAATTTGAACAAATCGAAATACAAAGACTGATATTTCTAATACTCATACTTAGATTTCACATAAGAAATACATTGTAAAATTGTGAATTTTCATCTTTAACTGTTTATACTTTTTTCCCTTTGCATTTTTTGGCTTTTTAGACTACCGAAAAGGTTTCCCTTTTGGATTTATGCCTATGTTTACTCTGGCTGTGGACAAATACATGCATATTAAATATCACCCATGACAAAGTATGACATGATTTTCTAATGTTCCTGATACAGGAACGCAATCATGAACATTAAATTCAAAATGTAAATATTATTCATTATTCTATTGGAGTAAAACTATTCTCCTTACCTGTTAAAAAAATGTAAATATTTTAAACATACCTTTATTAACAAAGCTGTCTGCTCGCCTATATAGTCTATTAAGTGCAGATGAGCCAAAGCCTTAAAAAAACAAAACAAAACAAACCATTGATATCAACTAGTGAAGTACCCGATGCAGTTACATTTTTTTCAGTGGATGTAGGAAAATACAACAATTCCTTCCCATTCACAAGATATTGATATTCATCTCACGTAGCTTCTACAGCAACTTTGCAGTTGGTGGAAAGAAAAGGCAGGGTAGAAGTTGGTAGCTGTATCTGCAGAAGTTGGTTGGTTGTACTGGAATGACTGGTAGTGACATACCGCAGAAAACGGAACTTTCCACTGAGTGAGAATGGTGAGCCATGCAAGGTCTGGCAGTTGGAGGAGGGAGATGAGGAATGCAGAATATGATAAAGAAGAATTAAAACATTGAAATAAGAAGAGACTGATTTCCAAGCTGGTCTCAGATGTCTAAGGTCTAGAAATTTGCAAAACTGTGTCCTTTAGAGGAACTTAGCTCACTATAATCTCATTATAATGCTAAAAAACACACCCCTGAGAGGACATTTTAGATGCAAATTTAGGACCACCTTAGTGTAATGAAGTAATTGGCTAATGAGACATACACAGATGAATTTTTTGTCAATGTGATCACAGGTAACCAATCATTTGCCCTTGGGTAGTTTCTTCTTTGTTTCTATCTTGTATAAAAGCTGCCATGTGATTTTCAAGGGTGTGCTAGCTTTGTGGGACTACCACCCAGCATCCATCTCTGTACAGACAGGGAATAAAATACCTCTGCTCTGTGTGTGTACTGGCGTATTGCACACCGGGTGAATGAACCCCGCTTTTGGGACAACAGTAGGATTACTTAAGAGTGTGGGGCACAGACATTAGAGAACATCTGAAATTTAAAGATGAGATTCTTCCATGAATACATGCTTTCTGAGTACCTTAGCACAACTGATTTTAAACCAACTTCCCCAAAACCACAATATAGATAGAAGTATATCATGTGTTTAAAAGGTCAGACCAAATCAGGCAACTCGTGCTCAGTCTCAGATGAAGAAACAGGAAAACAAAAGACATGTTTCTGTTAAACAGCTTTCTCAGACTTATAAAAAATCAACAGTACGCATGTGCCAAGACCAGGCCAGAGATCCTGGGTGAACAGAAACTGGCACAGAGGCAGCAGCACCTGAAAGGCAAGAAAACCAGCTTTCCGATGCCCAGATCAGGTACCTGAACCGAGGATGCGAGCTCTGTTAGTGCTAGACCCAGGGACATCCTGGACCAGAGCGCTCTGTCCTCCCTGTGAGAGCCATTCCCATTTGCAGAGGATATTTAGATAGCATCCCGTACAACCATCGCTACTACCATGGATGAGAAAACATAGGAAGACTTCAGTCTAGTGGTGATGGCTCTGATCTTTCCTCGGGCAGAGAAGAGAATTCAAACTGAGTCTTTACACCTCAGGAGAACGATCTATTCCCTCAACCCACAAGGTAAAACAGTGATTTTAACTCATAATAGCTAGTCTTTCATTCACCTTGGTTTTGTTTTGTTTTCTTACAAGTGTCCAGAATGAAGTACTATTTTCAGGTTGAATAAGGTATATCTATTTTACGACTTTTCAGTTTCTCAAGGGAGAAAATCACATCATTTTTGGCTCAGCCTGGACCAACCTGCTTGACTTTCTTTCATTTTTTTTCTGCCATGACAAAAAATCAGTCAGCTGCAATGCCTCACTGACTCCATTCCCACAGAGAGCTGCAGAAGTCAGTATTGACACAACACAACTCCACATAACCTGCACACCTGACAGAGCCCTTCAGAGACATCATCGGGAAAAAAAACATTCTACTTGCACGCTGTCAAACTCTGGTGACAGAGATGGACAAAGAACCTAATAAGCACCAAGTGGTGTGCTATAAGACATGGTAATGTCAGAGTGACAAAGGGCTGTCATTCAGACCGGCAATTCCTGTACCCCCAGCTCGTTCAGGTAGCAGCTGAACACTGGTGGTTTGGGTGTCACCACATATTAAATTTGGTGCAGAAATTGTATTTCCTTTTAACAATGCATTGCACAAGAAAAGGTATATCTACATTTAAAGATGCAGCATGCAGAAAACAAGTGATAAGACTTCTAAATTCATACACATACCCCTTGCATTAAAAAAAAAATTGATATTTTTTCATTACTCTAACTTCCCAGGAGAAAGATTCCTAAGAAATGAATTCTTTAGTAATTTTAAGTTATCATTTTCACTCTAAGCTATCTGTGTTGCTTTATCAACTGAAAGGTTATGAAATCTTAAATTTATGTAAAAGAAATATTCTTAATGAACGGTAATATTTTTTCTGCAATTGCTTTGTGTTCACACTTCAAAATAAACTTTTTTACACATAGTTGTCAGCAATTAGAGCCCAGAGTTACATTTAGTTAATATTGCTGCCTTATGACTTAATTGTCTATTAACAGAACATATTACTTTTCAGTAACAGTCAAAATTCATTCTGGAATCCAGACATGGTACTACAGGAGAGATATTTGGGAAAGAGAGAAGGGAATGAAGGACACACGCATCGCTCCTGTAAGACAGTCAGCCTGCGGGTAGCCCATCACGTCAGAGATGATGACAGTACTAATCACATAACCAACTTTAGGATGTCACTACGACATCCAGGCCAATCATCTGCAAGCACCTAAGTGAAAGTCAGCGATTAGCCCCCTGCCACTGGCCTCCCCTGGGTGTAAACCACACAGAGGGTCCCTGGATCTTCCCGTGTCTTCTAAGAGGAATAAGTATTGCTGCACTAATTGGTGTCTTCAAGCGTGCTAGTTGCTGTCTGACAACTCAAAATAGAGTTTTACTGCAGAAAAAATCATGTGCTGTGTTAGATCAAAGTTTAATTTATGCACAAAAATTTACATGAAACCTTCTTATGGATAGTATGTCATGATGATCGTTGTAAATAAGCTCTGCCTAAAGGGATTAAGGTAAAATGTCAACTTTGACTATAAAAGTGAACAAAATACTGTATCCCTGAGAGATGAAGGAACTTAAGTCACAGAGACAGAAGAAGCAGAAAGATTTTATAGCCTATAGCAGCCAGTTGTGAACAAGGACTAAAAAGACAGTTGTAGAGATGAATTACCCAAGGCGGGCAATAGAAAACAAGAGAGGTCCAAACAATTTCTAACTTTTTCCCTGCAAAATGTCTATCAGACTGGACCGATGAGCACCCAAAGGCAGAACCTCCAAGAGTTCCCCCATTGCTCTGGGACTCAAATCACCTTTTCCAAAATGACTTGCAGCCTAAGTCCCACATGGGTTTTTAAATATGTCTTGCAATAGGAAAGGGAGCATTTATAGCAGTAGGAAATAGCTTCAGATTGGGAACCATCCAAGGTGAAGGATCACCAAGAGTGAAGAATATGAGCTGACAACTGCTGAATGCCTAGATCATGGAAAGATTTCTTATACTTCAATGCACATCTTTGTTTTGACTTGTTTCTTCTTGACAACCTAAGGAAACAAAAATGCCTTCGCAAGGACTGTCATCTCCTGCTAATCCAAAAGGTAATCGATTCAGATCAAAATTAGCAGTAATGATACTTAGAACTTTTTTCTCATTCATTTATGGCGCAGAATTTAATGTCTCTCACTTTTTTCTTGATTATCGGTACAAGTTTCTTTGATGACCTTAAACTGCTGCTATTCTAGAGCGCCAGGGAAAATATTGTTTCGTTAGCAAACTATTCAATGGTGACCTAAGAAACCATAAAAATGAAGCTCAGTGAATTACAACAGTCATATCTGAAGTCTGGCAGTAAATGGCAAATAACACCCTGTGTGTTTTACTATGTTATTGTGCAGTCACACAGCACTCAAATCAAAACTGTTCAATCCCAACTAAAACAATAAATACATCAGGGAATGCAACTAATAAACTGTTACAGCAGCAGCAGACAAAATAAACATGGTTTCAATATGGATTCCCTATAAGAGCTAGAAAATGCAAGGATATATAGAGCCTGATAACACAGAGAACTAAAAATTGCCTGCACTAATGGGTATACAATAAATCAACATTCTATTATGAATTTTAGACCTAGTAGCTCGTAAACAAGCCTCCTAATGATAATCAGTTTCCTTTCGTCTTCTCAGAGGTTACCAGATTTTGACTTCTAGTTGGGCATTAATTAGAGTTAGTTGAAATATTTGCTGCTTGTATTTGCTTCAAATTCTGTGCCTTTTACTGTTGGTGATTTTTTTCTTAATAGATCCCAATTTATAAATTCTTGGGCTCTTTGCTATTACTGGAGGGGAGCGAGGAGGAAGGAGGTTGTGTGAGCAAATTTGTTATTGCAGGCTTTCCCCAGGCTGTTCACTCAGACAATTCACTAGCCATGGCAGTGCCAGTGGTCACTTGGGTTTTCTCAGTCATGTTTCTGTAACATTATTACATCATTTAAACCCAACAAATAACATCTGAAAAACACCGAGCATTCTAGAAGCCTAACTGATAAGTAAATGTGAGTATTCATGCAAAGCATTATCCAAAAGTTTAGGGTAAAAATAAATGCTCTCGGGCTATACAAAAGCAACAAATAGTAAATAAAATGGGATACAAACATGGCTGGGCTGTTTCTAATAGTCACGCAGACAAACAGAAAGAAACTGCACAGAAGGATATCCAGGCATTTCAAGTGTTGAATATCTTTCTAAATTACAATTGCAAACTGAAATTCAGTGACATTATCCTTTCAAATCATACTCCCATGAAATCTCTTAGGCCATTTGGTAGTCAGAATGGGTCAGACAGCATTAGGAACATTTTTCAACTCTGGTTTATTCTTGTTCTTTTATTTTTCCTATCACTTGTCTAAATAATTGCAAAATAAACACATAAATACATATAAACTATCTGCACGCATAGACCGCCAACAAACCCAGAAATTAAAATTCCACTTATATGAACATGATTGTGTCAGATATATTCAGCAAATGCAGCAGGAGAGAATGAGTCCAAGTTTACAGTGAAAAATTAAATATCAAAGAGGTCCATCCAACTTCCACCACTCTGTAATTTCTCTCTCTACTACCATGACTACACGCGATCTACAATATTCCAGTGGGATTGAATCGGCAGGAGACCTCTGTGCAGGAATGTAGTTCACATTTTAAATCAGTCGTAACTCTTCAGTCTTTAGAAATCAGAGGATCTTACCTCCATGAGAACAAACAATGCTGCAAAGAAAAGGAGGGTTGCCCACTCAACTCTGTTCAGTATCATCTCAAAATCATGGATGTCTGCTAGCACTAGCAGCCAAATGGCTCCCAAAATGGCAATCCAGCCTGCATAGAAAAAGAGAACACTTTACATTTCACAGACTTGTTATGTGCTACCAACATAGAAGTCACAGTATTGTGATTTTCAAAAATTTTTGCCACATTTTTGTTCTGACTCTGTAACAGGAAGGAAGGATCTCTGCTTTCACACTAAAATAAACTAGAAAAGAAAAAAAGTAAATAAGGTACATTTGGGTTACTCCCAATAATCAATGGGTTTGACTCACAGAGGAACCTGTAGGTGTTTAGGAGGCAGGCTGAAGGATTCTGCAGCTCCCAAAAGGCTGGCTGCACCCCCAGGGCCTTGAAAACTCTCCGACTACCTGCTCTAGAGGTAAGGAAAATCTCTTTAAAACAGAAGAGGGGCTAACTTTAAATAGCAAAAAAGGCTCCCTCCATACAGGATCCCTCTATACGTCCTGAAGTGTTTTAAGGCACATATTTAGGTAACCAATGAGAGAAAATGCAAATCAAATGCACAGCCAGCCAGATAATGCAATCAGCGAATCTCCTGTCTGAGCAAGGCTCACCTTCTCTCTCCACAGTTAAAATGCTTCCTGGAGCTGTTTGATTCCTCTGGCACATTTATCTTAAACAACAGAATGGGATTTCAGATATGAAACTAAAGAGATTTGGGTGGGTTTTTTCCTCAGAATGATGCTCCTCTTTCTGTGTTTCTTCATAATTTTTTCCTAAACAGTAGATGACTTTTTTATAGACAAAAAAATAAGATACATAATTTACATTTTTTGTAATGGCATGGAAGTAAAGCTTTCCACCTCTTCAAGTTATTTCTCTCTGTTGTGACTGTTTCATACATCTCATCCTATTTCATATATTCACAGTCAGAAAGTGATAGATTCACAGAATTGCAGAAAAAGTGAGGACTTCCACCTCTTCAAGTTATTTCTCTCTTTGTTGTGACTATTTCATACCCCTCACTCTATTTCATATATGCACAGTCAGAAAGTGATGGATTCACAGAATTGCAGAAGAAGTGAGGAAGAAAAAAGAATAAAAATCTTTGCTGGCAGACAACTTTAAGTCACAAACTTATAATCAAATACCAAATGTAACTTGGAGAACAGGCCTCTGCTATAAAGTAGATAAGGAATAAAGTGAACCCTCTCCAAAAGCCTTAGGTTGTAAGAAAATTCTGAGATAGGAGACTGATTCATAAAATTTTAGGCCATTCAAATTACAGCTTATGCATAAGTGTTTTTCCATTAAGTTAAAAGAAGAAAGAGATCCAAAAACATCCAACAGTTTAAAATTAAAATATGTTCCATTTAAATCATATTCAAATATAAAAGAAAGAAAGACACCAAAGGTTTTCACTTTTCATGAAGCTGTAAACTATTCTGTCCAGAAAATCCTATACAGTGTCACATAAGTATTCCCTAACTGAAGAATGCCTTTTGCTCTCTCCAGCACATTTTAGGAGCTTTCAGTGGCATACCGCACTCTTTATATGAGAACTCCAGGTTAGCTGTGATCAGTAAGGAACCTCTGCTGAAAATACTGCAGCTCAGTGTGGGCAACCAGACCTGCCCAAAAGCTGAAACCAGCGGCTCAGGAGTTACTCTGAATGGTCTGTTTGGTAAGAGAGCTAAACCAGCTAGCTTGACACTAGCTCTGGCTTTTCACGCTTTGAGGTGGGTTTATTTTCTGCTCCGGTATTACCGCAGCAGTGAGAACATACTGCTTGCATTGCTCGGCTCCAAAACCAAAACTCTCTCGGTGACACCAGGTCTTCAGCTGATGGCTTATTTCTGTCCTCTCAAGCATCTCCAGTGCCATCTTCTCCCCAGTTCAGTTCTACTCTTGATGCCTCTAACCTGGCTTCTGTCCTCTCTGCTTGGCTGAAACCACATTTTCCAGCACTACAAACAACTTCTCCATTCCCCAGCTCTCTTCCCATTATCCTTCCTGAAAAGCTTCCATACAGCTGTTCACTCTAGTCTTGCTGCTTTCTTTGATAAGCAGCTCTTACAATAAGTTTTTCTTTAACCTGGTGCAAACCTAGCCTACAGGGAGATGCAGGGAAATCCTTGTATGGGAGCAGGTATGAAGCAGTAGGAAATTTAATGGCTTGTCAGCAGAAATAAAGCCAAAGAGAAGCACAGAGCTGAAAAACGAGGGAATTTTGTATCCCAAATTTTGTAGCTTCAGCTCCTACGTTGTTCCCAACACAGATTTTGAGTAAAATCTGATCTGAGTGCCTCACTGGATCCAAAAGCCATGTCTCACAGCCAGCTCTGCTCACCTCCAAAGACAGAAACGCTGCCAGGCTGCAAGCTGAGCAAGTCTGTTCCCTGCTTTGGTCACAGTGATCTAATCAGAGCGCATGGTCAAAAATAGCTCAGGCATGAGCATCAGTCTGCAAGGGAGGAGGAGAGCAAAAACAACCACAAAAGAGAGCAGGGTAGGAATAGCTGGTCCCAAATTTTCTTGTGAAGAATGGCATTTTACCATCCACTGGAAAGAGACTCCAGGACTGATCTAAGAGTGGTAATACTCTGGACTGCTCAGGATGAATGCTGGATTCTGGAATAAACTGAAAATGTATGAATATTTTTTTTGGTGCACTGGGCTCTGGGTATGCATATAGACTTTGCAAAAACAGTTACAAACCACAGGGACAGGAGTGCTACAGAATTCCCAAAGTAGCAAAAGAAAGTGAGGAGAGAATGGTGAGTTCCTGTCTACCATGCCTTTTTGCTAGCATAGTTGATTTATTGTCTTTCCAAAAACAAAGTGAATCTGTCCATGCAAATTAAATAGTTATTAAATATAATTTTCTTCTGACTGTTGTCTTGGCTGTTCTCTGAATTCCAGTAAAGAACAGTGGGCCCAACTACACCTTAAATAAATAAAGATGATGACAGGAATACTGCAAGGGGAAGTAGATGTGTGCAGATCAGGAGCTTAGTAGCAGAATTTTACTGCAATTTTGTGCAAATGTAAGCGACAATGTTACATGTTGTCACATATATTTTGTATGTAACTACAATGCAACGAAGACTTAACGAACAGCAATTTCTCAATACTTCTGGAACAATCTGCAATAATATCTTGGCATTATTTCTACCCTCCTGCATCCATTGAAAACAAATCAACTTGAACATGCTATATGGAAATAACAATTATTGGCTAATGAAATATAATTGAATTGCACAAGAAGTGGATAGAGCCAGGCATTTTCTAGCACCACAAATGTTATCAGCATGCATCAGCTCCGCGCAGGTAGCTTTGCAGGAGAGGACAGTGCCCTGTCGTACAATGTTGTTCCCTGGGAACACGGACGGTCAAGGGAGGTGTCCTGCAGTGCTGCAGCACGTACAGCTCTCCGGAGGCTCAGTCATGTCGGCTGCCAGTTCTGGCTGCACAGAGCTTATTTCTGCCTACACACGTGGTCTGTTCAGAGTGTATTTGCTCTCCTTGCCATGCCTGCAAAGAGGAGACATCGTTTCCCAGCTCTCAGAGGGAGCGCAAAGAGGAGAGGAAGGAAGAAGTCTGTTGAGGAATTTGGGGAACTTCATGCAAGATCTCCATTCACAATGCCCTTAAGTACCACGGTTTGACTCCAAGCACCTTAAGGTGCTTTTTAAGGCTTTTCCAAGGCCTTTCTAAGCACATTCATGACAGTGAACATACTATATCAGTGTTTTATATATTTCGGTAGCTTTGCATTTGCCCTGGATTCAATTTGAAGCATTCCTTCCATTCTGAAGAATTGAAATACTAGGATACATTAAAGACTGGCTTCCCTGTTCATTTATTTTCTAGCTTACTGGGCCAGAAAAGAGAGCCAGGAGGAAGAGATATAGAAATTATTTCAAAAAATAACTTCTCATTGCTATAGTGAAAGCAAAGTCCATTTATAGTTCCACAGACCACTTCCTTTACTGCCTTTTAGTGTCTCCATTCCACAGCAATTGGTGTTCTGGAAATACAACATGGAGAGAAACTGAACCTAAATTCCATTTCGGCACTGATATGGTACCTGTTGAAGACAGTGACAGTTTCTATTTATTTTAGGGGAAAAAAAGACATTTTATTATAAAATGGACCTTGCAAATTTATAATGCATTCTTCATAGAAAAGATTCCCATGTCTTCTGATCGGGGCCAGAAAAAGCATACAGTAGAAATAGCTTGAGTACTTTGCTTTTCTCAAATGCTTTACCCAATAGGGAAAACCACCTTTGGAATAATAAATAGCTCATGACGAGCAGAATACAATTGCAATCCTACTGAAGAAAAAAACTTATTTTGAAATAATCAAGCAGAAGAACTTGAAAATAGAAAACAACCTAATAGAATCAAATAGAAGTCTAGAATTTGTGGGTGGAAGGTAGGTGAAAGAGAAAGAAATGAAAGAAAAAAAATCTCTGTGTAATCTGTAGGCCTTTCAAATGCTTATTAAGAAAAATTTGTATTCCTTAGTAAAAGTAATTGTCTGACCTACTACCAGCTGAAAAGCATAATAAGCTTCTTTCTAACAATGTGAACAAGTTGATACTGTATGTTCCTGTGCACAGAATTTGAAATAATGTATTTATGAATACTAAGGGTACACAGAAATTTCATTTTTGTGGACACTGAAATGGCATTTGAGACATTTGCACTGAAAATCAAAGCCAGGATAACACTGCACAATCTCAGTCCTGGCCTGGACAAAACAGCATGCTGCTCGAGAAAGGTAGGTGCAGGGTACTACATTTAGGTAGGAAGAGTTAAAACTGTGCAAATCCAGGGTGGGAAGCAACCGAATGCCTAACAGTCCTGCAGAAAAGAGTCAAGACATACAGTGGATCACAACTGAACCTAGTGGCCCGCTGAGATACAGAACCAAGACTATAAATGGTAAAACCTGTGAAGCAACCTCTGCTCTCTTCACCCCTGGTAAACCCTGAGAAGATACGCTTTAAGTAAGATGTATACCCATTAGGAAATCCAAGGTAGAGAAGTAAGCACAGTCAACAGTCTGAAAAGTCGACTTTTGAGGAAAAATTTAAAGAGTCCAGGATATTTAGTTCAAAGATAAAAAGATTAAAGGGGTCTTGGCAAGTCTTCGTGTACGTACCAGGCTGCTACAGAGGGAAGAGAGCAACGTGTTTGTCATAGCAGTAGTGGGTAGGACAAGAGGGAGTGAGCAGGAGGTGTAATAACGGTGAGGAAGATTCAGGCTGCACAATATTCAGGGTCACAGTGGTTGAGAAATAAGTAGAGGGGTTTTTTTAAATCAGCTAGACCAGGTGAAAATGTAATATTTCTATCTGCAAACAGATTTTTTTAGATATTTGTCACTGAGCAAAGTATGATATTCTTTTTCTGTGATCTTAACAATTCTCTATTAGTCAAAATGGCCACAGCAACTTTTTGTGAACTGCAGAAACCCTTTTAGCCCACAATCTCCATTACAGGATTACCAGTTAAAACATACTTCACAGTTACCTTTGAATAATTGTTTACACAGCATGCTATTGAATATATGAGAAGCCAAGTCCATCACTATGTTCCAACAGCTTAATCAGAAGAAGTCTGATTAACTCTACAGTCCCTCAAAATTTAGCCTAAGGATGTACGCCAGACCTTCATATAATATGGTGTAGTTGTAACGTTATGTAAAACATACACTCGATTATACTCTAACACAAGCATATAGAAATATTGGGATGAAAACGTCAAATCAAAGATATTTCCAGTACTACTCATGGAATATTTTTAATCAGTAGTTCTGAATGCGAATGAAAATGTCCTGTATTTCAGTTTCTGTAAATTTTTGGTTTATTTTATCAGGCATCCCTGAAAATACATTCTGAAATCATGCTGAATGTTTATAAGTAATACTTGCTGTCAACTGATGAGCATCGTTTTATCTTTAATATTCTTTTTTTATAAAGTTTCCCTCTTACAAAGCAACTTGCTGGTCTTTTGAGCAGTCTCTTTTCATAGGCTTAGCTTCATAGAAATTGTTTTCTGTTGTTCTGTGCTCTTTGTAGCACGACAGTTTAAGGCTAGCTCTTGGGGACAGAACTGTGACGGTGACGGTCCAGGACAACTTGCACCGCAACAGGAAATGCTTGGTACAATAGAAAAGCATTAAAAGAACATGACAAAAGTCGGTGGAAACAATAACCCCATGTAAAGCAAAAGAAACAGAAACCTATGCTGACAGAAGGTAATTGCAACATTAAAACCCAGAAGTGTCGCATAAAACAGGGAGGCAGAGGACTAGCTGCTCTGTAATCACAGATCAGCACATGTACGTTAGGAAAGGATGGGCTGGACTTTGTTGCATAGCTGTAATATCATGAGGTCAGAATGCAGAAATTACATTCACCATCGTATTGCAATGTCAACACCTAACTTTGTTCATTCTCCAAATGCAATTTCATAGATGAGATAGGATGGCATTCAAGATGGAACACTGTAAGAAAGAAACCCTGGTTAGAGGTTGCTATAGCGAGTCACTGCATCTACAGGGAAGATGCGTTGACAGATATATAGCTGTGTATATTGCACCAATCCCTAAGTCTAAAAATCTCAGTAAAGGTCACTGCAAAAAAGCACACTCTATTGCCATAGCCTCATTGACTCTTGTGAACCAAAAATAATTTGAGAAGATGCAAATATCAAGATAGAGGAAAGGTCACCTTTTCTAGAAGTAAACAATAAAGTACAAAAGCTGCAGTAGCAGACACAACTGTTACTAGTTCTTGGGTTTTTTCTCATCAAGTGTATGGGCAGCTGCAATGACAGAGGATATTTTCTATGCTTAATTACATGTTTGTAAAGATGACGGTGCAATTTCAAGGACAGAATTTTTTGAAAACTATCCTAAAAGAAATTAAGACTGCAAGGATCACGGAAAGCAGATTTCTCTTATTTTCAGGAGCAAAGTGTTATGCTGAGAAGGAGGAATAACTAAGATCTGGACCAGAGTTTCTGAGTCTGAGTCAATGCTGACTGCATCAACTTAGTTCCATTCCAACTTTCTCATTATTACAAAATAATTGTCAAGTTTATTTTTAACTCATATTCGTACAGACTGTACCAGGAATTTTTTCAACATTATATGAATCAAAGATGTATTAAGTCTCTTAAATACAGTTATGTCTATTGTTATTTTAAAACAACAATTTGCATCTTCACAGTGCAATCAAATCTCCATATGACATACTCAGAGGCCAGCACGTCAGTCCCATGCAGTGCTTTCCTTGTACCTCAATGTAAAAATACTAGACAACCTAAACCAACACTATTGCATGCCAGAACAGATAAAATAGCAGACAAATTAAGCAAGAGCAGGGGGGCAAAGAGTACTAAATGAGGACAAATATGCCAAACTCCACTGACAGTTGTAGCTGGTACCACCTGGGGAAAAGGGCTGCAGATCAGCCCCTGCAAGCACAACTGCAAGGACCTGGAAGGGTCTCCAGAAAGGGTTGAGGACTTTCAGAGAGGATTGTGTAAAATCATGGCTCTAATCTTACTATATCTCACTACATTAGGCTGGACACTCTTGTCAGATGCCACAATTCTTTGCTCTGTTTTTACCTTCATGAGGTCAGGAACTAAAGAAATCACATTAGCCATGGAAACCAGTGTCACAGCTTCATGTAGGTGGAGCGTTAATGGAAAACAGTAAGAGGAGAAAGAAGTTGCCACAGAGAAGAGTGCACAGGATGAATAATTGCAGCTAAAAAGGGATGCATAGGATAATACTAAAGGTCCTGGGTTTATCAGTAACTCAACAGTGGTTAGTTATAGATGATAAAGCAAACTTCGGAGATGGTCAAAACCCATTTTAGGAGTAACAGAGAGTACAATAAACAAGTATGCAACACACATACAACACACTACATATGATAAAATTGGGTACAATGCAGAGCTGAAGACTAGATTTGAAAAAGCAAAGTGTACGACTTTAGAAAATGTACAAAAATGGGCTAAAGTAGATCCAAGCATAGGGAGGAAGAAACCGGCAACATCAACACTATTTACCTCCTGATGAAGACACTCCTGTCATGCTTATCCCAGAAAAGACCTGAAGATATCAACACTTTGTTGCTACTCCTCCCAGCCTAAACCTGTGAATCTTAGCACCCTGCAGAGCATCAAAGGGTGACTCTAACATCAGAATATAAGGGGGAGATACTGGGAGTATTTGGGGTTTGGGGGTTTTGTAGTATTTTTTTACAACAGTTTTAACTGTATATTGTTAATGAGTTTTGTTTTGTATTAATTAGATAATTTGGACTGTAAGTGGTAGTATTAACATAAGAGGACTAACAATAACTGTTCTGTTTTGCTTAGTCTAATTAAAAGTTTTATCAGTGTAACGATAAATTCTTAGCTCCAGGTATAAGGAATGTTCCCCTTTTTGCCCGCAGTATCACAAGCATAACATCACCACTGACACTTTGAAAGCGGGAGACTACTACCTTATACAGAGAAGGCATCCCTAATCCAAATGTTTTGGGGACCAAAACCATCTACTTTACTGAAATGTGTGAAGAAGTTTCCAGGCAACCACAGATTTTTCAAGCTGATATTTTTAGATGTATAGAAAAAGTACATAAATGTTGCTTCCCAGGCTTTGCATCTGGTTCCTTAATTTATCTTGGAAAGCTTTACACAGTAACAAAATTTAAAAAAAAAAAAAAAAAAAAAAAAAAAAAAAAAAAAAAAACACAACAAGGAAAAAGGAGACAAGGAAAAGCAAATATTGGTTGTGACCATTTTAAATACAGTTGATAATTCAGTATCATTTGAGGCATTACTTAGCAGTCAACACCTACAAGCTCTCCTCAGCTAAAACTGATTAATATCACAAACCCTAGATAATCTGGAGACAAATGTTAGATTCAGTGATAAATTAAAGAGTAAATGTGCACTTTTTACAATGAGGATACAGTGATGTAAGATGTGAAATACAAGATGTGCTAAACAACAATTTGGCTTTTGGCATTAAGCCTATGCTTTCTTGAATCTATGTAATTCACCAGTTTTTATAGCTTAATAGCTGTCTGTCTCATCAGGATTTTCTGTTTTCTTAAGCACTAAACAATTATACACCAGCTTATTAAATTGATCTGTTTTTTCAAACATTTTATAAAATAACTCTTCAGTAACATTCAGTAGCTCTATAATGAGCCTTTCAACTATCGCACAAATTAACCTGAAAGCAAACATTTCCAAAACATGAATACTTTCTCTTTTTCTCCCTCTTTATGAGTACAAACACCAAAATTTTTAGTCAAGTTTGTTTGTTTCTGCCCATATAATTTTATTGTCTGTAAACAGTGCCAGATTTATACAACTCCACCATCATACAGGATAGTAGCATAACGGTTTAATCTATTTATCACTGAGTGCAGATGAGAAAAAAGTTCCAGAATAACATTTTAAAGTGTAAAAATAAGAGCCTTACGGATGCTTCGACATTAACACCCGTTTCACACTAATGGGATCTGTCCACATCTTTCTCAGCCCTGTGCTCCTTCTTTATGACCATTCACAAATCTTTTGGGCCTGAGAAGTTCTGCTGCTCACTGTGGGGCAGGATTTTTCTCACAGAGATGTGGGGGAATGATTCAAGTTTAAAAACATTTTCACCATTCTAAAGAAACCTCTTAGCACAAGTTCAAATGTATATACATATTCTGTCCCAGGGCTCAGATAAAATCTGGGGGAAAAAGCTTGTTGGAGTTCTTCTTATGCAGCTTCCTAGGCTGCACATTCAGAACAAAACCATGCAGATTACATTTATTTCACTTGTGCGATATTAGTTCTTTTTTTAGCTTATAGCGTTAAATAATATAGTCAAAGAGCTCTAAGTTTAAGGTTTTTGTCATTGGTTACAGCACCGCTAACTCTCGCGCAAGCTTTTACACATACCGACCCTGATGATCTGTTTCAAAATTGTTAGGGAATAATCATTGCTGCAATTACTTCCTTATTGAAAATGTTGCACAAAAGAAAATGGATGAAGTTCGCTGTTAAAATCTTAGTAGGTTGCAGTAATGGAGAACTAGCTTCAGTGTTTCTAAGCCAAGTAAATATTGACATGGAACTTCTGACATTCTGTGATTCAATAGCAAAGTTAAGCAAGTTCGAGAAGCTCTCCAGGGCAGTGCAGCCCTTTCTTCATCACTAAGAAAGCTACCGGACAAGTGTCACTCAGTTCCAACTCTGTTATAATTATTGGTTCACACATGTAAATTACAGTGTAAGCTGAAAATTGTACTTATCCACTTAAACAAAAGCAGGATGAAAATCAAGAGAAATTATATGGGAGAAACTTCAGATCCAGTCCACTTCCCTGAATTTGAGGTGTCACTCCTCTGCAGGTTAAGATAAAATTTTTGCTATAATTTGCATAGCATTCTCTGTAGACATAATTTGGGGGGTTTTGTTATGCTGAAGCCCTTTCCAATTACGGTATTTAATTTCTCATGTGAATTTCAACAATTTTTCTGTAAATTATGGAAATGAGTCAGAAAATATGACAGCTAGTATCCAAGGGAGTGACAGTACAACAGGAGGCTTTTGTATCTACAGCAGCTGAACACATTCTTAAATGCTCTGGTAATAAAATAGAAAGGACCTTTGCATAACATGGCATACCAAACAAACAGAAGTCGGTTTAAATTAAATGAAAACAAGTATTTCCCTACTTTTCCACTATTTCAGTCACAATTTTAAAATGTTGCAATGATGCAAGATACAACTAGTTAAGACAAATTGCGAAAAGAGAGTTTCAGATCCTCAAAAGCACCTGCAGCAGAATTTGCAGACCAAGCCCACAGTCAGAAGTTAATCGACAGTGAATACAGAAGACATAAGAGAGTTTTCCAAGATAAACTAGATTTAACTACATAAATGAGGTCTCATCAAACAAGACAACCGTTGTTTGTGAATATTGAGGGATTTGAGCTTAGAGAAAGGACAATGGGGAAAATTTAGACCTGGGATGTTTGTTTGACAGAAGTTACACGGAGTGCTGATTTATAGAATTTGTCCTACTAACCAGAAAGGTCGTAGTGATCACGTTAGTTAGTTAAAAGAATAAAACCGTAAATTTTTTAAAAGTTCGTAAGTTTCTGGCTTTTGCTAACACTGATTTGGTTAATAATACCAAAGTTGAGTTTAGTTAGAAGTGAAACCCCCAAATAATCAATTATGAAGCCAAATGTCTATCTAGCTGTTGTGGGTTTTGTTTTTAAGTATCTATGACTAAAACTTGGTATAGCTTGCGAAGATGCCCTCTGACATATAAAGAGTGAAGTGACATAGGGTAAGGTGAATAATTTCATGAATTAGACCTTTAAAGTAAGTTAGATGAATCACAGCTGTTGATCACATCCACTGATTATTGGCCTCCTCCAGAGAATATTTTAAGGGCAGCTGGAGGTAGTTAGCTTAAACATTGATGTCTGTTGGATCAGAGACATCCATGACACCAAAGGTACTAGAATGGGCTCAGGGAACAGTGCGAAGACATAAGTCCTCTAAAGAACCAAAAAAAGCCAAGATAGCTACCTTAAGCTTTATGATTTGAAACTCTGTCTTCTGCTGGGGCTGGAGCAAATAGCAGTCCTAAATTATGGAGGGATTCAGTAAGTCCAAAAGTCTCTCCCTGCCCCTTTGCATAAATAATTAATTCATCAGAGGAACATGAGAACAGGCATAGATGGTAATACCATAGGTTCACCTATGCAAGAGTCCTGTCTCCAACAGGGAAAGTAGCGGCAATAATGTGGGAATGAATATACAAATCAGGCAAACATATAATTGCATTTCTCCTGTCGTACCTTCCCAGCTTCCAACAGTCTGCAGCCAAAATAGAGATAGAATCTTTTCTCTAAAATGGGCAATATCTTTTTTGTTTGCTCTTGGGTTTGCACCTTGTTTCTTGAAGTCTGTTGCAACCCTCTAAAAGGAGCAGAGGACCTTCCCCTGCCTTGGAAACTACTCAGCCTAGCCCAGGGAAAACAGGGTCCAGAGGTGGAAGGGAACAAGAGCGAGGGGGTCTGCAAGGAGGAGGATGCCTGCATTGCATGCAGAGACCACCGAGAGGGGCAGACAAAAGCAGGGCTACAGAGGTGACGGGTCCCTCTTCATGGACGCTAGAAGGAACTGCACAGAGTTCACAGCAGCGCAGCAACTCATTGAATAGACTGAAACCAAACCAAAGACAAAGGACTTGCCCCACAGAAGCAGAAGGAAGTAGGTTATAAATTGATTCTGTGTATTCTTTCTGACCCAGTCACTTTGAGCATCCTCTATTAAAAAAAAATAAAATCTAATTTAAATTTCAACAAAATCTTGCTTTATTTTACTTTTAAAATCTTTTGTCTCTTTTGAGCGATGTCATTATAGTTCAAAGCTCTAGACATGCCTGCCTAAAAGTTAAAGTCAAAATAGGAGCCAGGTACAATCCTCAAAGGCGCTTTACTTTCATCTTTTGTCATCTTTTCTCAGATGCTTTATCAATGCTTTATCAATAAAGTAAAATCCCATGGGTCTGAATGAAAGCACTGTAGAAGTCTTAAAGTTTGCCATATCTGTTTATTTAAAGTCTCATTACTAATCTTTCATTAACATAGATATGTCATAGTATTAGACTAAATAAATTGAAGAACAGGTAGAAGAAAACCAAATAGGAAAGTGTTCTGCATTTTAAAAGGCAGCTAAGTATGCAAATTTTATTATTTAAATTAAAATGTCAGTTCCCTCAAATTATATTAATGATTCCAAGTTCATAATGGAAAAATTGTATCAAGGCTGGGGACTGATAAAAAATTCTATAATCTTTCTAATTCACTCTACCAAATGCAATTAAAAGTTATTAGATTTCTAACACTTCAGTCTCTGTATAAAACATTATTCTGGTAGAAAATTAAACACTGAACTACAATCTACTTTCATTTTTATGAGAAAAACATATTGAACAAATTTACCCAAACCATCAGAGTACAAGATGTACTGTATTTTAGGAAATTCATTTCCATGCACTGGAGGACTAAAATCCATAGAGACTCACAGTGGCACTGCTTCAGTAATGATAAATAAGTGACAGCTATCATTAGGATAGTGGAATTCAGGAATCACCAACGAGATCTCACTAGAAGTTTGCAGGTTCCGTTAATTGTTAATAAAAAATATGTGTATGCTTTAATAACATTTACTCATTAATCTGACAGGTTTGCTATGAATACAGAACAGGGAGAAATTATACAGAACATGTACAGCCCCTGTTTATTTTCAACGTGGCAGCTGAAGATCAGCTAGTGAATAATAGAAACCTGCACTGCCAGCCATGCCATTTGTTTTCATTTATTTTACTGACATAAAGTAGCACAAAAACCAATCATCAGTTATTAAGTTTCTTCCAGTATTGACTCCAACTGCTTTGCCGTTCTGAAAGAATATCTTACCAGGAGCATATGCAACCAGTGCTATGTGGTATTTACTGACTGTATGCGGCTTTTCAAAAACACTTACAGATGTTGGGTTTAATTCAAGAAATCCTATATGGTTCAGTGTCCACTTATCTGAGACAGAAAAGTAAGCGTGAAAATTGATTCCTTAAATTGCCAATGTGAATGCCTTCCATATGTTCTTAGCCACCGTGACTTCCAATGCCTTCAAATGTCTTCAATTTCTGCATTTTCCTACACCTTAGTAATAGAGCACTTTTGCTGTTATAATACATCAGTATAACTTTTAACTTCTTAAGAGTCAATAATCTTTATGGGCTGAAATGGCCCATTTCCATGGCAAATACTCTGGAACAGGGAAGCTGCCACAGCAGCTGTGGCACTAGTTGAAATGGGGAAGATGTGGCCTCTTTCCTAACCTTATACTGCTCCAGGGCACCAGGACTCCCACTGCATGCCAAAAAGGTCTTGCTGGGTGCATCGACACCGTTAGATAACTGCTTAGCCCAAGTCCACAGCAAGGTCCTGGTCCCCCAGAGACGCCCTTGTGCAAGTGTTGCTTTGCTCCCAGACTCTTTCACAGTGACCCAGACTGTTTCACCTAAGACAAAAATAAACCAAGGTGCAGTTCTGGAGACAATTCATTTCAGGGATCACACCCAAAGAGCAGCACGGGTGAGTCTGGATCAGGTTTGGGTCTCTCTGCTCTGTACAGTTACTCCAGCATTATCGCTGGTGGCTTCATGCACAAACTCCATCCCATGTACCAGACAACACAACACATGCTTTCAGCCTCATAATCTTAAAATATAGCTCTGATAGACTACAAAACTGTCTTTGCTGCGGGGGTATCAGTCCCTGGAACAAATGCATTTAGCAGTAAAGCTATACCTATTATAACACGTTCCTCCGGACACAGTAGCCCATATCTTCCCACTGGTGCCGGCAATACACAGCACTGGTGTTTCTCTAGGTCCCAGCAGAGAGAACAGCCTTCTACTACTGGTACCTTTCTAAGCCATTCAATACACCAGAAGGGTCAGCAGCAGATATGGAAGGTCTTTTTTACAACTTGATCACCATTGTACAGCTATAACTAGCTCTATGTTGTGTATAACAAAAATGGATTTCAATGTAGTATCTGTGTATATGATGATTCAATCAATGATTTCTTGATTATGAGTTATTCCTCTTCAAGACTGTTGCATCTTTCAGCCACTGGAACAGATGTATAGAGCGGGGGAATTCAGGTTGCATGAGAAATCATAAATCTGAAATTCCATAACCTTCAGTCAAAAAAAATATTTTTAGCTTTTTATATAACAACGCACAGGTGGGTTTTATGACTGTCCTTCAGTTAAATGTGAGCTTTAATTTGGTTCTGTTTTCAGGATATGCGGAGCCTGTCCTCATACAGGTATACAACTAGCTGTATAAAAACTTGCACATACAGGTCTATACATAGAAAGTATGCATACAGCTACTTTCATTTCACACATATACAGTGTCTTCCTGATTTTATTTTGGGAAATGATTTATTCTGGTGATAAAGTAATGGAGACTGGAAGTTATAGAGAGACTTATCTATACTTAAGAAATAATGCCAAACTACTCTTTTGTTCTTCCATAGAGTGATTATTTTCTGATCTCTATAATGCACGTTGATCATTCACTCAAACCTACAGTGCAACAATGCCAAGGTCAAATTTGCTCATTCTGTAATGTTTATCCAGCTCGTTAGTATTGGGAAGTCAGAAAGATGAAGTCATGAGCACTCTCTATTATTCCTCCTGGGGTGACTAGGTCATGACTGTAATTTGAAAATCTGTTCTGAGAAGCTGCTGTTCTGATTAACCTGGTGGAATTGCAAGGCCATAAACGTACGGAAAAAGGCTTTCTGAAAAGATCCATACTCAGAAAAATACTACTTTTTTGTCAGGGAGGTGGTTTGTTTTACTTGGAACAAAATTATGAAACTTACCAAGATCTAGGTAGATGCCTGGAACAAATGAGTTGAGAAAAAACATAAGAATAACACATCCCAGCACAGTCAGGCATTTGATGAGAAGAATTTTGTCTGTTATTCTGTGCTGCAGAGAGGGAGAAAAAAAATTAACAGCTGTATAAAAGAAGGAGCTATCTATTATGCATAGAGTTCACAAAAGCATGTGTGAAACGCAAACTTCTGTTCCTGTACTGTATATTCCTCTTCAGCATAAAAGATAGAACTATTTAAATTGAAGTATTTTATGCATACCTATAAAAAACATGAATGCATCGCCCAATGTGATCCAAGAGATACAAGTAGCTAGCACCTGCTGCATATGTTCAGCTGTGTTCAGCTACCCCCATCACAACTTCATTTCAGTAGGGTTGAAATGCAGTTCCTACTACAGAGAGCACTGCGGGCACTCTATGGTTTCATGATCCTGGACAAAATCACCCTATTTTGTACGTATGCTTTGCAAAACCTATAAACTAGCCTAGAGGTCAGATCTCTCATGCTTCCTGCACAACTCTCATGGACACACCAAGCCCATAATCTCTATGCCGCTTCCACACCCCCGTGCCCAGCTCCTGCATCCCTGTGCCAATCTCCTCATGCTCTCACCCTCAGACCCAGCACTTTCCATCCTGACTCGGCTTCTCTGCTCTCACTTTCATCACCAACCCAGGGAATCACCTTCTCCCAGCCTGAGTCCCTCTCTCATTTCACATAGTTTAAAGCTCTGCTGAAGTACAAGTAAGTCTCTGTTCTTGAGGTTGTCTTTAATGCAATGCCTTGAAAAACGTGTAAAACCTAATAAGAAATCCTGTTGATTTTGTTCTGTTTTGGTGTGACACATAGGACAGTGATGTCCCAGTCAAGGATTTGAGCTCCCAAACACAGGCCTGGTTTCGTTAGTGATGCGAGGTGGAAAGAACGTGACATTTAGACAATTAAATTTACATGAAATTAATCCCACTACAGACTTTACATGACACCAGACCCGGCTTCAGCATAAAGTCTTAGGTGATGTTAATGTGTGCACAGCTAAGAGAACAGGATTTATCGAAGTGGTTTATCCCTACTTCAATAATAAAGCAGGCATGTCACAGAGAGTGTAGTTAATTAGAGAAGGGTTTTGGTACATCAGCAGGAGTGCACTCTATCATCATGCATCATGGTTATAAACAACCTATTGACACCCTCTGAGTCTTTCTGGCCACGGATTAAATATTTAAGAAAACACTGCTGAATCATGTATCCATCCTTTAAATGATATTTTTCTAAGGAACAAAAGAATAAAACCTAACAAAACCTCAGAATGTGGTTCAGTAACTCTGTCCCACTGAGAAGCCAGCCAGCTTGCCTGCCAGCTTTTCTGATATCACGAGAGCTATTAAATCTGTATCAGATTCAAAGCACTCTCTCTGTATAAAGGCATAGGTCTGCTTACACAGATACTGAGAAAAACTGCCAACTACTTACTTTTTTCTGGAGTTCCTGAATATTTGTTTCCCAGTTTTTATCTTCTTGTGAAATTTGCCTGAAAGAAAATGACACCTGCTTTTTTCCAGAGTGAAATTAGAGCTCTGCCAAGAATGTTGGAATAAATCCCTCTCATCACAAATAGGTTGCCTTTTTCCCCATATGGAGTAACTCATATCACAAAGGAGTCATGGCCTTCTTACAGCCAGCAGCAAAATTCCTATGAATGTTCACTTAAAACTCCACTTTTGTAATACGCTCCACTAATACACAAACCCTTGGGTTCAAGAAGAGTGCCACAGGCTTGGAAGGAGCCAGACTCCAGAGTATGGACCACAGTATAGGACCTGGCTATATGCAATATGTAGTTCCCTCATTAGTTTCAGGAGTTGATGTGTGGCCTGCTGCAATAAAACAAGGGTCATGTGCTAACATCAACAATTCAGAACACATATATTTTCCATTTTCATTTTTTAATGAAGTTTTTAAGATCCAAATAACTTCCTTGTGTTATCAGCATAGTCAGCCCTCCAGCAAAAAGCCTTGGGGTTTGCAGTTCAGGAGTGCTCTTGGTAATGTTAATGAATTTTCACATTGCTGTAAATGTACCGTACTGGAGGAATCCTGATTTTCAAAATTAAATATACAACTTTTATTTATACTTCAGAAGTGTCTTCTTTAGTGTTGTAAAGTCCAATAATCTGTCATAATCTTTTAAAAAGAAGGCAACTTTAACAGCCCTTTTTGTCTTTAAGTACTAATACTGTCACTCCATTCAAAGTGCACAATATCAGCAAAAAATTATGTAAACAAAAGTCATCTTATTACTGGTATAGTTTAGAAATCATAGTTACATGTCCTTGCTCATACTACCTATTTAACATGTTTATCAATGAAAACTAATTATTTCAGTTTCACTTTAGTCTATTCACTCTCAGAGTATTGACATGTTTTTCAAACTTAACAGTTCACTGAAGAACACTTGAATTTTTCAGTAAAAAAAGAAACTATAGCATTTTACTATGCTGAAGCCACTTTTGCAAGGAAAAGTCTAATGATGTGTTTGTGATCTTTTTAAAGCAAAAACTCCTGAAATTTCTAGGCCTTTAAATTGGGGTCATATTGATATATATTTTCCAGGCCTTAAACATCATTTTTTCCCTAAAATGCTTCATGTTTTACTGAGGTTGAGGGTGGCTCTTCATATCTGCCCCAACACCTATCTGATCAAGAGACAACTGGGAATATAGGTCTCATCCCAGTGAAGATCCCTGAAAGCCTTCACTTTCAGCTCTGCCTAGCATTACTAGATATGAGCCCACGGCTGGTTGAAGTAAACAGAAATATTACCCCTGATGTTAGCAAAGCCGCACAATCATTCCTGGCTGTAGACCGAGACGAGCAGGAGCTCCCTGCCAGTCCAACACACTGCCTGTGCCTGTAGCTTGTCCCCGCCGAGGGTTGGAGCAGGGGAGACGGGACACGCTGGTCCCCGCTCACCTGTGAAATGTCCTCAGCTTCTTCCTCAGGAGCATCTCCAGAGTCAGCACCTTCTGCATCAAGAGGCATTTCACGGCAGTCTCCTCTCTGCTGGCTGGGTTAATGCGCTGGGCAGTCAGTCTCCAAACATAGATCTCATGTTTCAGCTCTAAAAAGAAGCAAAATCGCTTATCTTTGAGCAGGTATAACATGTATGAAACCAGAGCTGCACAAAATACGTGTAACATGCCCTGGACTCAAAGCTGTTAATATTATTGGAATGGTTTTCCAATAATTTTCCACTTCAGAAGCTGCTTTTACCGTTCATTTTGCAGAGCTGAAGGGAATGAAAAACAAACAGAATTTTTTTCAAAATTTTAAATAAATTAATCTCAAAGTCTTTTTCCAAAGAAAAAGAAATACTGTCTTCAAACACTCACAAATGCCTTCCGCAAGCTTTAGTGCTAAAATCATAGCACTTTCATTTTTCATCAGAAAATAAACTGCCAATATACATTTTTATACTGCTAAGAAGATACTAGTCACTTTGTAGTTAGGAATTACAGCAAATGTTCCTTCACGGTATTCAGAACGGACAAAACGTTTCCATTCACTCCTTGTTTATACTATTGATTGTATCAATGTAAGGCAAATCTGAAATTTAGAACTGTCTTATGGAATATCGTTTAATAAGATTTTAAAGGTTTCCTAAGACTTAACTCTTAGGCACTGAAAATATCCATAAACACAGCTACCATCTGTGTGCTGACCTGAATGATACTTGATCCTGTGTAGGTGCAGACTGATTAACACTTGAAATCAGCCTCCAAAATCTTGTCAGAATTTTCAATGTTTTTTGATTTATTTTTTTCCAGTATTGTCAACACCTTGGATAATGACCAAAAAGCATGTGTTCCTGTTCAGGAAGGACTTCAGACTGGGCATGCCAAAAAAAAAAAAGCTAGGAAATCACTAAAGAAATGAAAGCAGAATATTCATTCAGAAACTGTCTGCACAAATGCTTCCTGATGAAGCAACATGATGTTTCCTCACCCTCCTTTTCTGTTTGCATCAGATTTCATGACTTTGAAGACATTGTGTCAAGAATTCAAGGCTTTTTATCTTAAAATCCCTGTTCAATCAGCAAATTGTTCTTATCCTAAGAAATGAAGGTGGAAGTCTGCACCATGTATACAAACTATATGCAGTATTTATAAAAAGATTAATTATGTAATAACATAAGAAATATTTAAACATATTTTGTTGTAGGTAGTGATATTAACATTTACTGCTGCAAATCCCTAGCGCTTCATGGTATCTGCTACAAAAAAGAGTCCTAAACGTGTTGAATCCCCACCCTTCCTTTATGACCAAGTATTTATAATGATAATACAGAGTGAATCATGTAAAGATTGACCATTAGAGGGAATCAGACTTGACAGAACTCAAACATTTAAAAGCAAAAGTAAGCATGTCCAGAGCCTACATAGTTGAAACAAAAAAGGGATCTGAACAGCAATTGACTCACATTTTGTATGGTTTATGTCTATAGATGAGCACACATTCATCAGAATGGTAATCTTTGCCTAAGCTTTACAATGCAAGATCAGAAATGTAAATTCACACTATCTAAAGCCCAATGACTATCCTAGGTTATTAAACAACTAGCACTCACCTAAAGATTTTCTTCCAAGAAGGGATCCATACCTGAACCACAGATATCAAAGAGGTGCACAATCTACCACTTTCCTTTGTAATATTTTTGGTGATTCTTGCCAGGAGCATAATCTAACACTAAATTATATTAAAACATGGATAGGTCCTGCTTATCAAAGGATCCACGTGACTTTGTGTGAAGATCCTGTCCTGGCCATCATTTACTTTTTCATCAACACTGTGACACATTCAAATATATCAGCAGTGATTTTCCATTCTCTTCCAGAATATATTCAAGAAGATGACAAAGCTTTAGGCCACAGCTGATCGTCTGCTCCCCAAAGAAAAAAAAAAAAAAAAAAAAAAAAAAAAAGCAACACAACAAACCAAAAGCAACTCTTTTTGAAGATCAGAGTGGATGGCAGCTGTGCAAAACCCCCATATTTTAGACCTCAGAAATGGTGACATTTTTTTCTTTAATAAGATGGTAAGATTAAATTTTAAGTCTCAGAATTTGTGTAGTAATTTCTGAAAGAAACTAGTGACCACGTTTGGGGTCTGCTTCAGCTCCACAGCTTCTGGTGAAAGGGGCAGCGTGCTATTTCAGTTGGCAACTTCCTCCTCATAACATCCACCTTGAAACTGGTCTGAAATCGTGAACTGGGAAGTTGTTCCTTCCCATATAGATGAGCAAGACTAGATGGAGAAAAGTTGGAAGGTGGTTTTCTTACACACTCTTCTATGGAACTTCTCAGGCAAAAAATTTTTCTTTGAAAAAGTTTCCTGAGCCCTTTGGGTGAAAGAAATATTTCTATGATCCTACATGCTCCCTAGAATGAACAAAATGATAGAAAAAATTGTATTTAATTTAAGCAAGTGAAGGGGGAGAAACCCCTCAGTAGATGAACAGTCCTTTCTGTGCTGCTTTCTCATGCAATTTTCAAGCCAATTGTACTGTGGAATTGAAACTGTCTCTCATCATCAGTCCAACAGAGAGTGTGTTTTGGTCTTTTTCTCTGGCAAACGTTCATGGACCATGATTATCCAGTTCCCTATCCTGCTTTCAGACAGCTTGTCTTTGCTGCAACACCTTTTTTGATCACATCCGTTCATTCTGCCATAGCATTTCCCCGCATCCTTTCCAAGCGAAATTTCACCAAGGGTTTTGCTGATAGAGGAAAGTTGAATCTTTCATCATCTAACCAAGATGCAGATCCCCAGCAGGTATTTTCATACAAAGAAACTTTATCTTTTCTCTTTCAGAAAGGGACAGCTAACATCACTGTATCTGTGCCACAAAGAAACCCGCAGAGTGAAAGTAGCATGACTTTTTTCTTTTTTTTTTTTTTTTCCCCCAGAAAGTCCATTTCCAACAGGAAAAGAATAGTTTTTGTCTTAGTCCTAATATCAAATAAAGGATCATCAAATATATAAACCCTATGCTGCTAATCTGTTCTGGTTTTGTCATTTATCATATTTTGCCATGGAGACCACAGATAGGACATCCTGGACCCACTGAATTTAATGGAGTTTCAGCTACTGACCTGCGTTGTGACATTTTAGAAAACATTGTTTCATTTAAAAATGCGTATTCTTTCTGCAATCTGACAATTAATAGTCAATTTGATTTTCATTTAGAGTAATCATACATTCCCTGCCACCCGACTGCCAATAATAAAGATGACATCCTCAAAAACTGAGTGTAATTAATTCCCAATCTCAGAATCTGAAAAGACCAGTCTTGTTAATTGAAGATACTCAGAAGAGCATGACCAACCTTGATGAGATGATAAGGATTATCATAAAATGGCAATTTTTACCTTGCAAGTGGACCAAATACATTAACTACCTTTTTGCAAGCAACACGTTTGCACTGCTGGGTTGTGACTAATGACATGCAAAGCATGTTCCTCTGATTGTGGAGGGTTTTTTTTCTCCATGTGCTATTGTAGCTTAACTATTTTCAGTAAAGCAATTATTTTTCTTAGCTAACTTCTCAGAACAAGAATGCTTCTGTTTAAATGTTAAGTGAAAAGCAAATTAAGTACCATGAATTATAGCTTAATCTAGTAATAGTAATATGTGTAACTTTTAGTAATTTTTTAAATCCCTGATATTGTATAATTGATCCTCTAAGCATTATTAGATGGTAAGTAAGTGTCATCTCCATTTTAAAAGCACGGAAACTAAGTCAGAAAGGTGAAACCCAAGTATAGAAAGAATTGACCTCGAGGGATATTCCAGCTAAATAACTCATTCCTCTCTCCTAGAGGCAGTGCCCCTCAACAGGACACAAGCGTAAGGCCCTAGTTAAAAAAAAAAAAAAAACACAACACACACCTGCCTGAAATGTTCTTGTCTTTATTCCTTTGAGTAGTCCAGTTCATCAATAGTGGATAAGGATAAGCAGAGGCATAAACATTGCAAGGTCTTCAAAACCACAAGAAAACGTACTTTGCCTTATTCAGCTAAATACTTGCAAAGGGATGCAAGAAATCTGCACAATGCTGCATAAAGCAATACATAGCATTTATATCAGCTTTTTGACTTAAAGTCCAACAGCTGGGGCCCCATTTGGTCACCGAGGCACCTAATGCCTGTTCAGTTGCCCAGCATGGGATTGCATCCATGGCACAGGACCTTACAGGACATCCTCATCCCTGCAGCAAAGCAGCTGGAGCCCGGGCAGAAAACTGTAAAGCTCAGAGGGTGCCACACACCTGAGTCAGCTCCCAGGAGTCTTCTGGGTAGGCTGGGGCAGGCTGCAGCAGCCCCAGGAGGTAGGCTGCTCAGAAAACTGCAAAATAGCAAGTATCCTTCTCCTTCAAAACATAACTGGAATTTTTCCTCACTGTGCTTTGAGCTTCCCCCTGTAATTTTAGCTACTGAAAGAATCTACAGCACTACAACCCTACCCTTGCATTTTGTAAGGGAAGAGTCAATTTAATGCCTCTATCATGGAGTAATCTGCAGATATTAAAGAGCGTTAGACCTCTCAACATTTTAGGATGGTTGATAAAAACATACATTACTCTTCAGTTGGTTTGTCCCTGAATGAGAGATGGGATCTCTCTCAGGTGAAATGGGCTCTGTTCTCATCTCTCGGTAAGTCAGACTTAGAGCCACAAAGTTATTTCAGTCCTTGTGGTTTTGCCCCTTAGTTTCCTCTGCTGCAAATCCCCATCTTTTAAAGCAGGAATCTGAGTATATTTAGGCTTCATGTGTGCTCATTAGCACTTGCGTAATGTGATCGCAATACTCTATTCTGTTACACCAAGAATAGCACAGGGTCATGAGAAGCAGAGAGTCAAGTATTTTGAGCATTCCTTTAACTAAAATTCCAGTGTACTTTGTTTTAGAAAATTTTCATCAGGTTTGAAATCTAGAAAAATAATTCTGGTTTACTCACTATCAAAAAGTTTTAACTCAGACTGCCAAATTTACCAATGAAAACCAATTTATCCAATGTTTTCCATTAAAGTACAAGTCTCACAATTAAAAAAAAAATCTGTTCCATTCACTGCCCTCTGCTCAAAAGTGAATAGATACATTCTGATCATAAAACATTGTGCACCAAATATAACTACTGCTGAGGTCCTTTCAACACCAGGAAAAAAAGAAATTAAAAAAAAAAAAAAAAGTGCTGCAAGCAACCACTTAAAGATGGTACTCCCAATAAAGATGGTACTTCCTTCCTATAAAGGAAAAAAGAATTATGAAAAGATACAGCCTCAAGAGGACAACTCTCATAATCCAAAAGATAGTGCCTCATCTAATGTTTTTAATAGGGCAAAATGAAGAGCAAAATAACAAAGCACACTTCAGACTTACCATATCTTTTAGCAACTGGTTTAAATGTAAAAATGGTGACTAATAAGTTCAGCTCATTTTGATAAATAAAAATGACAGGAATAATTTAAAAATCTGTCAAGGTTACACTTTTATTTGAAACATCATCACAGTGAAAGCTCTCTGCAGCAAACACATACAGAGCATGTGTTAAATTGACCTAAATTGTTCTCTTAAGCTCTGTATATCAGAGCCATCAGAGTAAAGCAAAAAATTTTGTCATAGCTTCACCAAAACACTATTAATGAAAAGGCCAGGTCTTTCCAACCAGTGTACATCTGTACAATCATTTTCCAGTTGTGGTCGGTGTACAAAACTCAAAGGGGACAAGTGTTGTAAAAGAAACAGGAGGTATCGCTTCCTAAGTTTTTACGTCCCATCAGTGATTTTTCTGTACTGATTCCTTCCATGAAAAATGTGTATAATAAATTGATAAGTGCTGCCCTATTAATTCAAAATGCCACTGTTTTATACTTTCTTTCTACATAAGGCAGGTAAAGTAATATTGTAGCTGCCTTCTTGTGATGTCTACATTATCAATGCAATAAGCAAATAATACGAGATTTCCCTTATTCGGCAATGTCAGAATATTATTTTTATCACCTGAAAACAAAAAAGACACATCAACGTTTTCGTCTTTCCAAGGGGAATACTCCATCAACTCTAAAGCAGTACAAGGGACATATACAGGATTTTAAATGTAAAATGATCTAAAATATTCAAAAATATAAAAATCTTGAATCTACGTAAAGTAAATAACTACACTTATTTTCATTCCTGATCATTAGAAGGGTTATTGAAGGTGCAAATAATAAAAGACAGATTTTTTAATTTTTTTTTTACATTTTCAAAGATAAAACCATGACCTTGGTGGTTCCTGATATATTATCCAAAAAGACGTATACACAAAGTCTGCAGGGACCATAAGACTACCTAGTTCCTTTGAGACCAAAAGTCTTGCAGTTCTTTGAAACAAAAGACACAATATGTACCAGAAAAATATGATCTTACATCCCAAGATAATTCGTAAGAAAGATCCACCTTTTAGTTTAGTATGCTCTCATCCACAGCAGGAGACTTAAAATGTTACCTATTCATTGTTAATATATACAACTGGATTGCAGAGAAGAGGAAAAAACAAAACAAAACCAAAAACATTCTCCTGTTCCACATTGTTCCAAAACCAAAACAAAACAAAACCAAAAACATTTTCCTGTCCCACATTGTTCTTCAAAGTTTAAAAATGCTTCCCATATACTCCCATGAATTTAGTGTCCTGAGTGAGGACAGTAGAGTGCAATGCATATTGCAAAACCGCCATCCAGATTGAGCTTGGATTTGAATGCTTGACAATATCTTGAAATATTCCTTTCTTTGGACATTATTCTCTACATAATCTGCCTGCTGGTTTCTGCACCTGAACCAACTTTCAAGTGAGGACAGCCCACTACTTTCAACATTACATTAAAACACCAATGATGTTTTCCTGGTAGTTAGTAAAGTGCCTACATAGGTACAGATGCCCCTCAGGATTGAGTTTTGTCAACGTACTGAATCCAGCTAGGTACTTGATGTACCTCTCACTGATTCTAGCAAGAAATGGTTCCTACGGTTACAAATATGTTACTAATTAAAGGACTGTTCTCTGACCCCGAACAGCACACGCACCTGTACTGATGCTACCTAACACCTTACCCTGGGTCCCTTCTGTGCCCTGCAGTGTCCTTGTGACCCTGGACATTATCATTATCTTACGTGGACTTTTTTCAATTCAAATTGTCCGAGGCAGCATTGGGGTTGTCTTGCAAGTCATCGCAGTAGTTCTTCCCCAGTATTAAAACAAAAGGCTGTGCAAGTGAACAGTACATACTGTAAGTCCAGGAACAATGCCTGGACATCTTGCAGGTAGCACAGTCCTGTTGGTTGCACATGTCTAACAACCCTCAATTATCACTGCCCTAGTACTTTCCTCTTCCATACTTTCTACCTTTTCACTGCTGGTTTTGTACCTCTTTTTTCCCCTCCTCCTCTCCTTTTTCCTCTCTTGGAGAAGCAGCTGTAAAGCTCCACATGGAAGAAAGAAACAGATTTGCTCACTCATCTGGTTACCACATTTCACGTTGTGGGAAACAGCACCGTGTTTTTCACACATTAAGCACTTTACGCATGACTATGATTAATTAGAAAATCCCTTCTGTTGCTGGCTTTACATACTGACTCTCACACTACCACAGCAGTAATTTCCCAGCTGCTGCAGACAGTGAGCTACACCAGAGAGAATAACGTGCTCCCCCCTCTTCTGCCGTCACTATTCCTGCTTCAACAGTGGGTCTCTCTTTTGGCCCGCAAAACAATCAGAAACCAGAGCAAGCAACACGGGAGAAATGGGGAGTTGCTGCCAAATAAATTGTTGTGCTAAGAGAAAGCTCTTCCTCTTTGGCAAAAATGGCAATAATAATACTTGTTACTAGACCATGTGCCACCCACAGTCCTGGAGATAGCGACCTTCCCGAACTCTGAGGTCCACATCTCTGCAGCTTGACAGCAGAAACGTAATAGTGTATTTTCATGCGTCCCAGGCGTTAAATAATGTATTGATAACCCTTAAAGGAAGTAAAACCTTTGGTTTCAAGTTTTGGAGCCGGGAGACGGGGGGGAACAGCAAGTTTATTTCCTCTTACATATTCTTTGGGGAAAGTATATACACACACTTTTTAAACCTTCTCAGCTTACTACCCTAACCCTAGCATCTTTTTCTGCATCACACAGAACAAGGTGCAGGTTTATCAGCCTAAAGTCACACTCAAAAAAATCCTCAAAATATACCTTCATTCTTGTAAAGCATTTGATTTTCTCTCTCATGGCTGAGTTCTTAAGATTCTTTTTTCTTTTGTAATATGCCCTGCTTCAAGCCACTGCAAGTAGATAGTGGCTCCTGGGGAAGGAACATGTGTTTTTTTCTGCTGCACAGGTACTGCAGCTCAGTCTGAAAGCCAACAATTTAAAGCCACTGGTAACACACAGCATTGAAATTAATCTGCAAATGTATCTTCAGAATAATAGCATTGTCTATTCTTAAAATTAGTGCTTAGCCATTCTCAATAATCTGTGTAACCCAAAGCAACAGAAAAAAATCTTAAAGCATATGGCGTGCAAGTTAAAAAATCTGGGGAGAATAATATATCAATTAAGTCTCACATATCTTGTTTAATTGCTAATTGGGGACAGAGTGAGGGAAGGCTGGTACTTAGTTGATTAAAACAGCTGCCTCAAACAAGCCATTTGAAGTTATCACAGAATCATTGCAACATGAGATGGAAGGACCCCTGAAAGCACCTTGGAGCACATTCTGCAAATCCAGACCACAACAGCAACCTCCTAATGGAGCTGCATTGGTTGCTTTCACTTCCCCTTTCACAGAAAATGTCAATAGAAAGAGTAGCTCTTCAGCATTTGCTCTAATTGAACAGCTACTGATTAGCTTTGCAGCAATGGAGGAGCAGCTGATTATAAGAACACATGGTATACTGATGAGGAGACCGCTATATCTGAACATACGAAGCTGCAAGTAATAAAGATTACCAAGAGATGAGTTGAGGAAAATACGCTAGCCAGTGTTTCACTAGTACAGTGTTTCACTGGAAAAAATATTATGTCAGTGAATAAATTGTACTATTCAAATTAATATGAAAAATTGTTATGCATACTTCATTTCTTAAAAATCCAAAATGTATGCTTTAAAAGTTTATGGATGAGAGAAAAAAAAAATGACAATTTTATTTTCTAAAATATATATTCACAAAATAATGCTATTATGTTAGGACCAGAATTGCTCTTAGTTGACAGAATGAATTTTCTGACTGTTTAGATATTACTTATCTCAAGACACCTTGCAAGCTGGCACTTATAAAGATAGTTTAAGTATATAATAACTGTAGCTATTCATGGAAGTGTCCATGAAGGTATGACCTTTATTAGAAAATAAGAAATTAATAAAAGCAAATTAATTCTTTTTAAACAAGAAAGTTGGGAAGTTACAAAAAACTGCTGAATACCAAAGATTTGATAATATACTTCCAGGCAACAAAGTAATCATTTTTTATAATGATGCATAATTACAAAGGGTTTTATCTGGGAGGTTACAGAGGTTCCTTTCCTCCTCAACAAAAAGATAATTCCTTTCCCAGAGATGATCTCTTCCCAAAAGGATTCTCATTCTTGAGTCACAGGTAGGAACTTGCTTTATATTTAGCATTTTGATATAGAATCATGGAAAGGTTTGGGTTGGAAGGGACCTTTAAAGGTGATCTAATCCAACCCCCCCTGCAATGGGCAGGGACATCTTCAACTCGATCAGGTTGCTCAGAGTCCTGTCCCACCTCACCTTGAATGTTTCCAGGGATGGGACATCTACCACTTCTCTGGGTAACCTGTGCCAGTGCCTCCCACCCTCATCCTTACATCTGGTCTGAATCAACCCTCTTTAAGTTTAAAATCATTACCCCTTGTTCTATCACTACAGGTCCTACTAAAAAGTCTGTACCCATCTTTCTTATAAGCCCCCTTTAGGTACTGGAAGGCCACAATCAGGTCTTCGCGGAGCCTTCTCTTATCCAGGCTGAACAACCCCAACTCTCTCTGTCTTCATACGAGAGGGGCCCCTGGCACTCAAGATAAAATTCCAGCTATTTGAATGCAAACTGATGTAGTGTAAACGGAGGTGAGCCAGCAGTGTCCTATCGCTGAATAAAATATTTTCTCTCTTTGACCCAGAAGTATATAGTTAATAGATTTATTTACCAGGTAAGGAAGACTTCTTGCAGTACCTTTCCTGGTATGAGAAGGTAGGAAAAGAAGATTCTCGGTAGCTTTATGAAAAATCTTAATTTGTAGCATCACAGGGCAATATCTAGGCATTTCAGGGACTGAGTTAATTGTTTAGTTTCTCTTGCTCTCAGAATCAAATCTCTAACGGTGCAGAAAACCTCAGCTGTTTTACAATGGCACAGTAATGAAAATGCGTATCTCATACCAAGCAAATATATAGAAGGAAAATGCTCCTTAATTCTCTTAGAGAACAGTTAGGTAATATCACCTCTAGAACACCACAAAAATGTGTTGGTTCTTAATACTAGGAAAGACTTTGGCTCCTAGAGCTAAGATCAGGTAGGCTGAGCGTGTCTTGTGCTGAATGGGCACTGAAGTCCCTCAAAACTGAATGTCTGCACAAGAGCTAACTTCCTCAGCAGTGAAGTCTCTTCTCTGACCTTTCTATCAGATAGGATTCAAGAGGCATGGTACAATCCACTGAGGAGAGGACTGCCACTTCTGTCGTTTTAATAAAATCCTACTCCTACAGCTAATTTTCCCTGGAACAAGGCAATTCACTACAAGTGGTATTCATTTTGCCTAAATTAGTTACCTGTCATGAAGATCTCTACCACTGAGGTAGTCACCTTGGACTCCCCTTGTACTCAAAAGAGAGAAGTAAACCTTTCGGGGCTGCAAAATATTTATCCTACTGCAGATATCTATATTAGTCTTTAGAAGAGCTTATCTTTCTCCACAGATTACAAATGGAGCCAAGTTATATCAACCATATCAAAAGTTGTCCTCCCCATGCTAAACACACCCCATGCACATAGGTTCAGAGATGTCATACAGCACATTAAAATATCTGTTGCATGGTCAATGGAAGCCTGGGTCCTAAATCTACTGCAGCCAAAAGTGAAAAAGACATCAGTCCCAGGGAAGAAACCGTACTCAGCTACCTCTGTACAAAGCTTGCTAAGAAATCACACTTATTGAATTATTTCTTACCTTGTAAAGAAAATGTGAACATTTGGGGGTTATTATTAAGTTTCACCACCGAAACAGAAGCCTGAGAACAATGATGAAAACTTCAAAATGACTGAATAGAAAGGCATAAAAGCATGAAGATAAAAAGAGACTGACATAATCAACAGCCATTGAAAGAGCTTTACCAAGACTTCTAGAGACTACTGAGGTGAGCAACCTAAAAAAGACCTAGATTTAGTCCTACTAAATAATAGAAATTATACACTGGGGAAACTTAGGGTTGGAAGAGCTACAGAAGCAAGCTGGAAAGAACTTGGGAAGTTCTTCTACTCTTGGTGATATATGCTTCACTGACCACAGACCAGGAAAAGATTGCTGAAAAAATCCGGTGGAAGAAAACCAGCAGTAAGGGAATGCATCAGCACACTATGCCTGTCATAAGGGAAACTGGGGATATTTCTAAAGCTATGTTGTGAACTCAGTACCTTGAGCAGACATTAGTTGTTGCAATACAGAACACCCTGGTATTCAAGCCTATGGCTATAAATGATGCAAAATACCTCTATAAATTTTGAAATATATTTAATAATTCATATCAATATCTCAACCTTAGCACCAGTAAAACATCTATTTCTAAAAGTCAGAAAATATCATTACTAAAAATAAAATTTAAATTATTAGTTAAAAAATTAATATTCAGAGACTGAAGGAGAGTGCACATTTCCCTCTGAGGACAACATTGTAGTAGGTACTATTCAGTTCCTATTTAGCACATATTCAATGTAGCGATAATAAAAATGTTTTTATGCTCACACTTACCAACAATTTCACTCGGCTCCTTATTGTAAAGTTTTTTGTTCCAGTAAAGAAGTCTGAGAAAAGGAAAGGAGACCAGAACAACAAGGCAGATGCCAATAAACATATGCCCTGTGAAGGCTGCAAAATCCAATCCCTGGAAATAAAAATGAAAACCTAAATTAAAAATCAGTTATTTTTCTATATTACCTACAGGGAAAAGTATTTCAGTATATGTACTTTAGCAATCAATAATAAATATAAAGCAATAAAGTAAGTTCCAAGTACAGTATATGCTGTATTTCATCTGTTTCAAGGAGATGAGCCACATTACAATTCAGAAAACTTAAAAATAGCATTATGAGCTATTCTGAAATATATTTGGTGTTCCTGATGAATAGACAACAAAACAAAAAAAAACTCAAATCATTAACTTTCACTTTTCACTTAAATCACTGTAAATTCATTTTAAATCACACTGAATCACAGAAATAGTTAAATTTTAATGACCAGATTTTGTTTTAACCTGATGACAACATGGATTTTTACAATAATTCTATCTGAACCAGGATTTCATCTAAATTCACAAATATTCTCTTACAATAAAAATATTATACGTCAATATTCTGTTTATTTTCCTGCCTGGTTAATAAATGGACACATTTCTTTACATTTTGCGTAACGAAACCCTTTAATGAAGGGGTTCTTAAAAAGTTTAGGCAGAATATATTAAAAAGCTACTGGTTTAAGCAATGAGAATGAATAGTGCCAACCCGCCCTAAAACTTTGAAGTTTGAGTAGGACGTTGGACTAGATGACCTCCAGGCAGGGCCCCTCTCCATATTACTCTATTATTCCCTGCTTCCATATTACACACACTGTAGTGGATCAGGCTTAGCCCTTGGGCTGGGATTTTCTGAAGCAGTCATGACTAGCCTGTCCAAAAGAAGTTGTCCGTGAAGCTCCAAGGGGGATCACATCCAAGTACTCTGGTAGCAAGGAACTGTCTTATATTCACAGAGCAGAGGTTGTCTGAACTGGTGATCCCAGCAGAGCAGCTCTGTGACATTTGGAAGAAAGCATGGTCCAAATCTTGGATAGCTCAGGTTGTCCAAACTGAATTTTCAGAGCATCCAGTGATTTCCCAGAGACTCTAGAAAGTCATGGGATCTCCCTGTGCCACACCTCTATGTCTCTATAGTGACTTGCCTTTTACCAAATACCTATGTGCTTCCTATAGACCTTTCTGTAAGGCCAATATATATTAAAAACAGCTTCCCATGCATCATCAGCTGATAATACCTCCGGTGCTTTAAGACTATTAGGGACTTACTACCTTAAATGTGTGTTCTTCTATATTACCTCTTACTAAAAAAATTTATGTGGTAAGGTCGCAGCTGAAATGCCTCCAATTCAAAAAAGGAAGAAAATGTTTCTCCATTGCACCACAGGGCACAATAAAAAGACACACAACGCAAGAAACTGATGAAAGTCATAAAGAACTTCTGTAGCCAGGTAAAGATTAGTGGTCTTTTGCAAAAAATCCATAGTTTGCAGACAGTTAAATAAATCTCAAAGCATAAATATGCAGATCTAGCATTAGAATTTGATGCTATTAAAAATAAGGTTTCAGCTTATGAGCTAAAGAAAATCGTCCTTAGTTGCTATTTAATAGTAGATTCTTTGCCTCTTCTATCCAGCCACTAAAAGATGAAAATGTATACCTGTTCATTCACTGGTCTTTCATTATAACAGCTACTGCCATTTCTTTTATGAAAGCAGAAAGACAACTCTTCAGGAATTGGAATAAGATTATTTAAGAATCGGAGAGAAAAACATGATACTACAAAGGAAAATAATATACCTTCATTAGGTTTTCCTACATAATAGGTCAGTCAGTCAAATGTCTGACATTTCTGCAAGACAGATTTACAAGTCAATTTTTATAAATGCTCAGGAAGATTGGCCTCTGGGCAGCAAGTCAAGATTCAGAGCTGCAGGAGACATTTCTATGAGGGATGAAATCAACATTCATAACTCTAGAAAATTTACAAATAGCAATAAGAAAAAAAAAAAAAAAACCACCAAACTGAAATTTTGCAAAAGCTCAATCTTTGTAAGATCTGCCCCAAAGTATAGAAAGTCCATATCCTGAATTACAGACATTTAAAATTGACAATAAATCTAATTTATATATGGGTTGCCTCTATAGCCAAAGAGACTATAGCCAAAAAGAAAGATCAGAAAATTTTGACCGGAAAAATTGGAATTCTTAAAAGCAAGTTAAAGTGCCCTTGGTTCAGAAGTTTCTCATGCATGACAATGTGCCATTAAACAGGTTAGGAAGTATGCAAAATAAGTATTCAGTTTTGTATGGTCTCTAAAATGGCCTAAGGAAAGGCAGGAAGCTGGAAGGAATTAAGCTGTAAAAAGACTGAAGTTACACCAGCCAAAATAGCAATGCCTAAATCTGACTGGAAAAAATTTTATCCTCTGAAAAACAAAAATGACTGGGAAACAGCTGGTTGAGCAGCAATACTGTAATTAGAGGTGGCCAGAATATACTCAAACCAGAATTACCAGAACCAGGAAAATTGCTTCTGCAGTGGAGACAAAGCTTTTCTTAGCTGGCAGCAATATGCCCACAGCACGAAGACAGATGCCAGCTACCAGCCAGAGTATGCCAGCAGAAATTCTCAGGCATAAAGATAATTGCTAATGTAGGAAATAAAAAAGAGAAATAGGAGCTCTAAGAAACCTTGGAGACTCTCGAGTTTAAATATGTGATGTCTCCATCGCATGTTAATGGAACTTGAATTTAAGGAAGTGGCTTGTTGCAAACAAACGCAAAGATTTACAGTCACTTGCCTCTATGTTTTGAATATCACACCAATTTCAGAGCAAAACAGTTGTGCTTTGTTACTGAAATGCCACAATGCAGAAGCATCTCAAATAAAAAATACAGCACAAGAAATGTGTCGCTTGAAACCCACAAAACTAATTTCTCTATGAAAAGGAAAAATCACATCAACCTAGAAGGCAAACTAAAATGCTGAGGTTAAGAAGGAGGTAGGTAAGTAAGGAGGTAGGTAAGCCTGACTCAAATAAAAAATACAGCACAAGAAATGTGTCGCTTGAAACCCACAAAACTAATTTCTCTATGAAAAGGAAAAATCACATCAACCTAGAAGGCAAACTAAAATGCTGAGGTTAAGAAGGAGGTCTCAAGCCTGACCGATAGTTGGAAGGAATTGAAATGAGATGGAGATCACAATACTCTTTAAAAAAGTCAGGATTAACACAGTTTTGTGACATCAGAGCTGACGCAGATGAACCTTAAAAGTGATTTGCAGACACCATCACAAAAGAAAAATATTGCCTACTAGATTTTTTTGGAAATCTATCCAGGAGCTCACCCAAATTTTTCAGAGAGAGTAGCTGGGCTGAGATTCAGGATTTTGTTAAACTTCACAATATCACCCCATTGATCTTTCTTATCTCTGAGATCCCTGGGGAAAAAAAAACCATGCGGCTCTGCCGATACTGCAGAACAGCTTTCCAATTCAGCTGAAACAAATAATTTTTTAACACAGAACATGCTTATTTCAGGAAAGAGCTTGCATGACAGTTTTGCCTGTGATACTGCAAGGCTGCATTCTATTCTCTTCCCATCCCTTGCTCCCGGCTTTCCTCCCCATTACCTCCTTGCATTGATCCACAAGAGCCAGTGAGTGAAAATGAATCCTGACCATCGCCAGCCTTGGACAACAGGTATCCTGTAGCCCTGAGGAGGCAGAGGGCTACCAAGTGCACTTTTTTTTGTGGATGGCATCAGAAGGGCTCATGGTGAAACACAGACCGCTGCCCACCCTGATGCTTTGGGCTGGGTGCTTAGCAGCAGCTTCTCTACAGCACACAGAATATGCTTTCAGGGAAGGAGAAGGCAGATTTCACACCAGACATTGTCAGGCAGCTAGTAGTCAACTGGCAGCCTCTGGAGAACTTTAAGAGACTAAAGGGTTTATATTGTACCGCAGATACAAATGATACAGCAGAGGATACCAAGACGGGGGCACAGTTACTTCATCATCCCTTTCCCACTCCCCAGAAAGGGCATGCAACATCTCCACAGAGCCTACATTCATACCCTTTATGGCTATGGATAACACATTTTATACCTCCTGAGTCCTCTGCACTGCTGGGGCCAGGACTCAGCATTGTAAAAACACATTAAAGTGCTCCACATGTCTGCTGCATACAACAAAATGTCATTTTCATAAAGATTTTCTTTTTCCTGCACGATAGACTGAAATAGAATTGACATGCACAATAGGCGAGAAATATTTTTCTTCCAGGAGATTTCAATCCATCAGATAAATACAATACACGCTTCAAATGTCCCTTCCTTGAGGCTATACTGACGGTGTTAAATTTCTCCCATTCCCCAGTCGACAGAAAATCTAAAGATTTTGTTTTAGCAAGACAACAGCCTAAAGGTTCCACTGCCTGCAGATTCAGAGCTGAAACAGAGTGGGCATCTTTCCTTGGTTTACAGTTTTAAATGCAAAGTCAGATATATCCATTTCATATCAGGAGGAAGTATCGTACTATTTTCCTAAAATACTAACTTTCCGTCATCCTGATTATTTTTTTTAATTGCTTTTGGAGGTGTGAAATTAACTTCTGGTAATTCAGACATTTCCAGAAGAAGTCTGCCACTTTAGAGCAAAGAGAAAGTAAAAATTATAGCTAGGTGCAGCAAATACTATGCTTCTAGCCAGAATGCCCTTTACTTAATATTTTAAAACTAATAAAATGAGGAAGAGCAAGAGTAATTTATTATTTCTACACTGGTTTAAACATCCCTTCTAGCTGAGTGACTGAGATCTACGTTGTCTCAGGGGGAACTGCTCGTGACATGACTGAGCCAGAAATCACTGACTGTCCAACACAGTTACATGAAGATAATGCTTACCTGAGACACTGACAGACCTCCTCTTTTGTCTTGGACTGTACTCTTTAATGCTTACTACGTGCAGAGATAGGGAAAAAAACTGAAATCAGCCACAAACCCATAAGCCCATCCTACCTTACCTAGGATTTCACTTTTTCTTGAGAAAAGGAATCAATGAAACATCGACAGAAATGGTAGGAGTTCTACAAATTGATTAAAAGTTTTAATGAGCTTGTATCCAGCAAACTCTACAAAAATAGCCTGGTAAACTATGGGAATTCATTTCATAATCTGCCAGTCCTTGAAATACCTTCATAGATTCATATGAAGGATTTTCTCTCTTCCATTTTTCAGAATTACCTACTTTCATTCATATCCTTGGTACCACAATTTTTCATGAAATACGATCAACTAATATCACATCATGCTAAGTTTCAACATGAAGACTGAAAGTCTCCAAAAGGCAGAACAGGAGAATTCCTGTTAAACGGCAGGAATAACTCTGAGTGGGATGCTGAAATCCCCAAATCCTCAGCAAACATCAGAATAACAGTACAAGCTTTATCACATACTAACAAAGACAGCAAATAAGAGGATATAATCCAGTGGCTAGCACATGCTAAAACTGCCTCTGCTCTTATCATTACCTTTTTTAGGCAGATTAAAGCTAGATACACTAGTGCACACTATGTTCACACCATCATTTTGCTCGAGACCTATTCACCATCCATTCACTAAAGAACTTGTAATCACAGCCTAAGCTTACAGCACAAGCAACTTCTGATTTCAAAGGTGTGACTGTAGATACTTGTGAAGCTCCCAAATACAGAGGACTTAATGTTTAACCTTTCTGAAAGCAATGACCATTTCGAACCAGTTCATGCCCTATTGTGCATATAAAAATGGAGTTCCCAAAGTCTGAAGCACATATCTCTTCAAGATAAAAATATAATTTTGCTAACCATGGCGACTCAGTAGCAGTACTCTGAAGGTAATAAAAAGATTTTAAAAATTTTTGTATTCACTGAATGAGTTTTCCTTTTGCTCTTAATGAAAACTCTCATTTTCCTTCCCTAAAATCACAACATAAATGCTATTTTGTGAAATTTCTTCCAACTCCAACTAAGAACAAGCAAGAGCACAGCAAATCTTCCTCTCCTATTATGCAAATGTTCCACTGATTCCAGGCATAATGGTAGGGAATATGTCAGTATTATAAATTAACCACTGCTACAAAGAAAAAATCATTTTGGCATCCATTTGCATCTCAAGACAAATAAGCAGACTTATCCCTACATTTTAATGAGCAAACTGTAACAAAAAGTTTATTTATTCAAACATATTTTAAATAAAATATTCTTAACATGACATGAGCTTTCCCCAGAACCTAGGGAGAAAAATCTCTCCAGCACTACAGTAAACAAAGAGTAAAGCACTTCTAACGCTATAACCCAGTAACAGCACCCAAAGTAACAAGGCTGCACTTTATTTAGTATTGATTTAAAAACCAAGGTTTCCTGAGAAAGTGTAAGCTTGCATAATATCTTACTAGGCTGCTTTTAGAGGTTGATGTGCAACAGTAAAAGTTCAGGAAGATTGCTAAAATTCTCCTCCTGATCGCATCTAATAAAACTGAAAAATCAGTCTTCTACAGAGTGCAATACATTATTCAGCCTCCTACAGGGGCTGTTGTCCAAGTACTCCGGTACTTACTATGCAAAAATAACACTGCATAGGAAACGCAAGAGGATGAAAAGTGGAATTTCAATGACGATATCAAGGAGAAAAATTTTCTAGAATGGCAAAAACACGACCATAATGCTAAAAAGAGGTAAAAACCTGGTATTTTCTGTAGAAAACATCATAATAGATACTACAAAAAACACCGCATGAAGTGCTGTTTCCAAAATGCCATTATTGCATTCAAGAACTTTTACCTCTAAACACTTTTAAAAAAAAAAAAAAAAAAAAATTTTACTTGGTACCCCATGTATTTCAGAGGCAGATTTGTGGTTGATCATATAACCCTTCCTCACAGCAGCCTTTGCCAGAAGGCATTTCAGAAACGAGACAACGTCTACGTTTCTTCTGAACAAAAGAGAGCATGCTGGAGCAGGTGGACAAAATTAGGAATGGAGCTATTAGTCCAACAGTGCAGACTGCAGGAGGCCAGATGGTCCAGCTCCCTCCCTGCCCTCACTCTTGCCTTTATCCCGTTGCTCCTGCCAGTGCTCTCCCAGGCAAACTGCCTTTAGTGGGGGTGAACCCTAAGCAGTGAGGACGTACGCCAGTCCATGCCACTCAGCCTCAGAGCCAAGGACAGGTCTTTGACCCTCTTTTATTTATATACATAGATATAACAGTTGAGAATATAGGAAAGAAACAGTACAAGTCCCATGGTGTTGTCTTGAATCTGATCTATTTTATTACATCCTTATTTCTGTGATGCAACAAAAGATTGGAAAACAATCCAGAGGGAAAACATTTGGAAAGTTTTTGTGCTTGTTTCAAATACAGAATTTGCTATAACGTCACATTTGCTAGGGTATCTATACATCCTAAAATTATCAATATCTCATTCAAGAGAAATGTAAAATTGTTTCCTTTCAATGTGATTGCTTAATTGCTTCCTATGTTTATAGTCACTTCTAAAGTTTCTACAGAGATGATGAGTTTCTGAGTATTTAGGAAAATTACCTGTATGGCAGGTACTAATTATTCTCTTTTAGAAAAGAAATTTTAAACAGTTCCACAGTTTCATATTTAAAATGTAATATTTAGCTATCAGATTCTCAGCCAGGAATATTACAGAATCTCCAAAGTCATCATCCAAACTAATTGCAGCACTTTTCAAATATTTTGAAGGTAAACAGTTGATTTATTAAATGCTATGAACTTTCAAAGACATTTTACAACCTGGACAGTACTTAATTAATTAGAGTGTATTCAGTTAATTAGAAGAGATCCTTTTTTGATACTGCAATAGAAACATAACTGACTCCAAATAAAAAAAAAAAAAAACACTAGAATTTTATACTACAATTCCCTTATCTCACTTGCACAGGTACCTTCACACTAGCCCATATGCTACATTGAATTCCTTTAGATTTATTTATTGTGGGGGTTTATGACATCTGGCCAAAACAGAAAACACATGCCTGGTGTCCCTATGGACGTGCCCGTTATGTTACCGCCTCTTCTGTCATGCTGCTTGCTGGTGGTGGTGGTGCAGGGGCAGGAGGACAGCAGAGCTGCCCCATCCCAGGAGGGGCTGTCCCTTGCACCCTGAGCAAACTGCCTCCTTCCTGCCCCCAGTGCACCAGAGATGGGTGGACACAGCAAGGGATACCGGTCAGCAGAGATGGGTGATGCACCAAAGGGTACCGGGGAGCACAGTGTCAGAGGCAGAAGTGGGACTTGATGCCCTCCTGTTCAGGGGTGGTAGGGATATCCAAAAGCATGGAAAACTCACAAAAAATGCCAGCTCCATGCAGAAGCTCAAGGCTGCAAACACGAACACCCACCAGCAGCAGCTCTGCCTGTCCACAGGGCAGAGGGGGACATGTGGGTAGGGGGAGATGGTGGGACTGGGATGGTCCCACTGGCAGGTGTCTGGAGTCTTGCAGTCCCACCCAGCACCAGCCACCGTAGCCCTCCCTTTGGCACCAGTCAACCAGCAAAATGAAATGAGAGAAGAGCCAAGTGTCAGAAGTTAAAATCCATCATTGCAGCCTGGGGATATCAAAATGTTGGCAGGAGGCAGAAGCCAGCTGCGGCCAGGGAGGAAACCTCGCTCTCCTCTCACCCCCCACATCTCTTTGGGCTGTAGTGAAGGACGAAGTCTCTGCCTGCCGCGGAGTTGTGTCTAGTGTGGGTCTACAGGGCAATGCAGCCTCTCACGTTGTGGGGTTTTGCGTATGGACAATTATTTCTGGTTTGAAATTTCTGAAAAGGAATCAAATTTTCTCAATATATTTAACTTTTGAGAGAAAGCTTATTCTGAAAAAAACCTTTGGATTTTCATCTTCATTTTCACATTTTTCTTTTTTTCCAACTTGCTGCCCTCTCTTTACAGCCCTCCATTGTTTTGCTTCTTTCTTCACTTTGCCATTGACAAGGAAACCCTCCCCACCACCAACAGAAAAAAAAGGAAACCGGTATTCTCAGTCCATATCAAAAAGTCTATTCTTCATCACAATTTTGTCCCCAAAAGATCACTCTGTTCTGTCTGATCGTCCTCCTAAGAAAGAAATAGCGTGGCAGAAAAAATGGATTATGTTCTGTTTATATGGCTGTCTTGGGGAAGAGAAAGTTCAACCCTGCATAAGTCAACATCAGTACTTAATTTTCATAGCCAAACAGCTTGCAGTACATACCTGCTTTCTCAGCTCCTGCTTTGAAACAATAATCACATTTGGAGGATCTCCAATAGCTGTGGCAGCCCCCCCAATATTTGTGAAGATTACTTCTGCAATCAGGACATGCCTAGGATCAAGATTAAGTACTTCACAGAGCCTGCGGTATAAAGAGAATGAAATTAGCTTCTTGTCCAATGACTAAATTACCTTAAATTTTAAAATTAATAAAATTTACAAAATACAGTCATTTCACTGAAAAATTGCAGGATTTTAAACATAATATTTTTGTGTGTGTATATTGTTTTAATTGTGTTACATTATATGTGCTACAGTAATTACAGCAATATAAATATAAAAATGATCTATTTTTTTGCATTTATAATGCAATAATTAAGGGTTACAAAATTGATGCATTTTTTAAAAAGCATTTCATTAAAAGTAATCAACTATTACAAGAGTTGGACTACACAGAAAGTAGCTTTTCAAATTTTCAGCATCATACAACTTTTTAAACCATGGATCCCAGGCTACACTGACCTATGGAAAACTATTCTGGGCAACCACAGGCTCTGCACTCAGCATCAGTTATTAACTTTCTTGTGGGGAGCAGTGGTAGAGGACTGCAAGGCTGCCAATTAGCCATGAATCATCTGTTAGAGACCTCAGCTTTCAGCCTGGGTTTATCCAGCTTATTCTGTTCCTCTCTTTCCCCTTCTCTAAAGCTAGATCATTAGTATTTCTATTTGTAATGCAACAACAGTAGAAAATACACATTCCTCATTATTAAAAATATCTCAAAATGTTTTTAGCAGTTCAAAAATATTTAATGCTTCTTTAGTAAGATGCTTCTTTAATAAGAAAAGGTAAAATGCGTCTTTGATAAGAAGCATCTTAAAGTCCTCTAGCAAATACTGGGATTGACTCAGTAACCTCATGATCCATTTCAACTCAGAGCCCACTTACACACAGTAATCTTCACAGAGATTACTTCAACTCGCGCAAATTACATTTACGCACAGATCTGCACAATCCGCTCATTTTTGAAGTACATACTTGACTTTAAACTTGGGCTGTGGTATTAAAGGCTGAAAGTTCAGGTCACACCTAAGCACTCTGGAATAAGAAACAACTGCTTTCCTGCTCACGGCTTATCAAAATGTTGCTCCAGTGTGTAAAGATGGAGGCCACGCTTAAATTACTGCCCAGTCTACCTAATACAGGATGGGGGAAAGAGAGGGTAGCAAGAATGTTTTCTCAGGATTGCTTTTGCTCTAGTGCTGTCACACGTTTCCCTGAAGGAAGAGTTGAGCTCTACTGTTCAGCCTAAGTCTGTATTATTAAAACCTATATTTCAAAGAGAAAAGAGTGTGTCGCACAAAAGCTTAACTCGATACATTTATGCTGTCACCAAGACTGTCAATTTAAAACTCAGAAAAAACATGTCAGATGACACATATGTCAGCGCATAAAAACTCCAGAACAAAACAACTGTGCAGAAATACTCTATTTCCCCAACAGCATAAAATTATGCACTTAAAATGTACATTGTAGTACAACTGGCCCAATCATATCAATTGTGGTACAAGACCACAATTGTAGTTTTAACTTCATCACTCCTTGATTTCCGAATGTTTCAAGATATAATCTTAATTTTCCTTTCGTGATTCTTTCTTTTTGATAGGTCTAGTGCAGTTAGAAGGAAGAACTTCTGATGTGTGCCCAGAAAGGCCAAGCCCAAAGTGTAAAACCATCAGAATGTGTTAGCTGTATGGTAGGATCAAACTTCTTCAGTTTACTTACCCTACTTAGATAATTCCCAATGTGAACAACCATTAGCCTTTTCCAGTTCCCAATAACAAAGTAACTTGAAAATAAACTATAGCTAAAAAGGGGTAGTTATTCTTTTTTTTTATCAGCTTACTACAAAATGCAGAGTGAAACAAGTATTATGTTTTACGCCTTATTAATGGAAATATAAATCCTTATATTCATAGAGTCAGCAGGATTTATTGCAAGCTTTATCTCCATGGCAATGACAGCGCAGTGCAACATAGTGAAGCTGTAGACAAGGGCTGAAGAAAGTGGTAGTAAGATAAAACCAAAAATTGACCCCCAGCATGAACCTTTTGGAAATAGGCAATTACTTGGTTTTACTAGGTGAGATAAAATTTTATTTTAGCTCTGATAGTGATTCAAATACAAATGTTTCCCACATACTGAGTTTCCCCTTCTTCAATGTTACAAATTTATTTAGTATAAAACTAAAGTACTTAATATACATTTAGTATGAAACTCCAGTACTTAAAGGGTGGTTACAAAGACAGAGGCTGTCTCTTCACAAGAAGCCACATGGAGAAGACAAGGGGCAACAAGTACAAGTTGCACTGGAAAAGATCATCTCAACATAAGAATAATTTTTTTTTTATGGTGGGAACAATCAACCACTGGAACAACAATGTGTTAGAGTCCCCTTCTCTGGAGGTTTTCAAGAGACGACTGGACAGGGTGCCAGATAATCTCATCTAGGCACCCTTTCCCATGAAAGGTCAGACCAGATGGTCTTTCAAGGTCCCTTCCAACCTGGGTTATTCTACGTTTCTTTGAAAATTGAATAAATGCTACAGTAGCTCTACCTGTGAACAGTAATTCATGGTGCATTGATGTCTGGATTTCAATCCATTCGCAATTGTAGCTAATTCAAAATATTCTGCAACACAGCTAAAGAAAACTTGGTGTTTAACAGTTCCAGTGTTGCTTACTGCCAGAGGTGAAATTATTGATTGGAGCAAAGCAAAGTGATCTCTTTAAAATACAATCGAATAGAAGACAAATGGAGCTTTCATTCCCCAGTTGTTTCCTAATCTAGAATAAATTCCACTTGCAAAATTGGTTTTTACTGCTTTACACTACATTTTAAAGTGGGAGCATATCTTAATAGAATTTTGTGTATTTTAATGTGATAATGACTGCAAGCATTATATCACTCAGGATCATTTTAAAAACGCACTAGATCTTTCCAAAATGGAACTGGATTAACCAGATTTGCCTGGCCAGACACAGGTGAAATTCGGATTAAACAGTAATTTATAATCACACATTGATTAAATGTATTTGCAAATCATGTGTTATCAATTTACAGAATTCTGAAGTAATTAAATTCACTGTTATCTATTAAAAGTTCCAAATATCTAATCTCAAATTCTGGAATTAACCAGTGACTGTACCAATGTCATGATCACCAGCAGGAAGAAAATTCAGAGTCACATATTCCAAAACAAAGCTTTTAGTTGAAATCTGGAGATTTTTTTAAATTTATTTGTCACTAGTAGTAGAAGGGATAACAACTTCACTAAAACATAAATTATTATCCAAAATTGTATCGATATTAGACAGTAAAGGACAAAGCAGATTTAATTAAAAAATTCTCCCTCCTTACAGGAAAAATATTTCATCTGCTGGGGGAGCATTTGGTGCAATATGTTATTGTAGTTCAGTTACGGAGACAAAGCAGAATACTTTGCTGCCAAGGCAGTATAACTGGTTTCAGATATGTTAACATAAAGGGAAAAGGCAACCAACCCCTTTGAAAATGTTAGCTCTTTATCCTACTACAATAGGAGCATTTGAAGTTTTGATTTCCATTTAGATGATCAAAAAAAGTCCAAGCAAGCATTTTGCACACGTCTACTACGAATCACTGGCTATAAAAGACCAAGTCCAAAACCATAACAATAAAGTACCTTATGGTTACTGGAGTGAAGAGCAGCATAGTGGTAACGTTGTCCAAAAATGCAGAAAGAATTGCAGCAATGAGGCACAGAAGCGTAATCATGGCCCACACCTTGCCTCTAGAGAATCGATAAGCCTAATAAAACCAAACAAATAGAAACAAAATTAAGGGAATAGATCATTCCAGCTTAGTTTTCAAAAAATGACAGATAAAACGACTTCACCAAAGATGAGGCAATAGTGAGCTCAGAGCATTTACTACTCCATGCACCTCCAGCAGCACCCTCTCCCATATTAATTAATTTAGCAAGAAAACATTTCATGGAAGTGGGTAAACGTTTCCATTAGGTAGAGGAAGAAACAAGTCTGAAGAGACTCCATGCTCCGTTGCCAGGCATGGAGGGAGTCTGCGGCAGGAACAAGGCTGAGCCCCCATCTTCTGCCTGCATGCCTGGGTGAACTAAGGTGGTTCAGACCTCCCACCCCCTCCACATGCTGGGACACCTTCCCCATCCTCAGAGCAGCACAACCAGGGCTACATGGTCTGGGCATCTACGTAGGCAGGGGTTGTGTCCACTCATATTTTGTTTAGGGTTCTGTACTCAAAGCAGTCCTCCTTGTCACTTTTGTTTTCCTTCCTTCCACCTTTCTCAAGAAAATTAAGCTTTGCAGCAGGTGAAGGAGTCCCTCATGATGGGTAGTACTTGCTTTACAATCAATCCATCAGAATTACCCTTTTCATGTAATCTTTGGTTCTGCTACTGTGTAAAGGTTTGTGGTCATTTTTCATGTATGATTTTAAAGCTAGTGATAGTTCCCATATTTCCTCTCTCCCAATGCCAGGCATAAATACAGATTTCAGTCACAGCAGAACTGCAGTCCTGGTGAAGACAATGGAATAACTCAGTTTTATATTGTCCATATGCTTGTGTACCCTACTGGGGGCCTTTATGTCTCTCCTGTAGAAACAGAACTGCCTTAAGGGCTTCCTTTCATCCCTATGAGATTTTTCAAAATTACAAGTTGACTGCTGTCACTTCTAACATGACACATACAAACTGGCCTAAGAAATGTTCTTCAAAGATAGTGCTTGGTGTAACAGATCTGATTAAATACTAACTTGATAATCCAATAATAATAAAGAGTACCAAAACACGCCTACCTTTACTGCACAGTAGTCAAAGAATCCAGTCTCTGAAAATATGGCCACTAAAACCATCTACCAAAAGATGAAGAAAAAGAGAACAGCTTTCAACTGAATTATTACACAAAAACAAAGCAATGTAGCTGGTGATCCTGACAAAAGTCCTTCTTATCTGACACAGCTCTGAGAATCTGATCACCTTCATAGTAGGATATCCACTACAGCTGCCAGATATCTCCTATTAACGCATCATATGGTGAAATTTAGTTCTCAGCATAAACAGTCTGTAAATGTCATATCAGTCTAGTTGAATTTTATTTGTGGTGACTAAGTGGGTATCATACATTAAGTACTCAATGTATCTCCCTTATGTCATTAATCAAGAAAAGCCAATAATTGTGTTTGCTTTCTGCAGTAATGCTCTACAGAGTGCAGAGGATAGCAGCTCCAAGAATTACTTGCGTTTTCCCACATTTCTGCGAGGTTTCCTGTCCTTCCATCTTTGCTCCCGACAGATATTTTTTTAAAATTTTTTTTTTTTGCTTTCTTTTTCTGTGGGGAAGGCAGGGAGCAGGGAGCAGTGTCAGGAAATAAGAAAAACTCAGAATGACAACAGATAATTGTAATTTTGTCTCTGTATTTTGTATACTTTGTGTTAGAGTTTAATAGCACTTGGACAATTCATTTTACTATAAATAGCTCTGGGCAGAGTGGTTAAAGTAATATATGATTATAATCTAATCAGATATTTCCCCTCCATTTCTGGTTTGGGTTTTTTTTGGCTCCAAGCAGAGCACTAAGATTAAGAAAACCACTTTTCCAGCAGAGTGTGTTTGAGGAAAGTTTTGAGTAAACAAAATTAACAAGATAAATGAGAGTGAGAATACTTGGCACTTAAACAGGTCTTTCCATTTATAGACCTCAAGGATGTTTTTAGTATGTTATCAACACGATTTTACAGATTTTTAAAAACATAGAAAAGGCTCAAGATTTTCAAAAGGCTCCTTCAGAGGTCTGATAATCCCCCTTTTTGATAAAACCCTTAAGGCCTTTCATCATAACATGTCTCAGTAAAGTACAATTAACAAAATGTTTTAAAGGGAAAAACCTCTGTATTGAGTGTGATTATTTCAGCACACTTAGAGTAAAAGATATGTTTTAGTTACCATTCCAAACAGCAGTGCCAATGTCTCATAATCAATCCACTCCACCACTTTGATCATACTTGGCCTCTGAAATCAAAAAATACAACTACCAGTGAATGCCACAAAACACCTAACTCATGATTAGCTATGAAATATAAACTCCACTTAATTGATGAACCATTTAAATAAGCTATGATGGAAATTAATAAGTGTTCCTATGAGGTACACAAAAAGGACCCTTTATTATTACCACTATTATTATTATTACTAATTCAAAGTACTGCTGGCATCCTAAGTGGGTCATTATCAAAAGCCTACATTAGGTTGTTGGTTTATCTAGTTCCTTACACAGAATTACAGAAATAAAAGATAACCGAATTATATGGTACACCCCACTTTCCCTTTTGGTAACAGAAAAAAAGCATATCGCTTCACCTGTGAACAAACCGGAGGGAATTTAAGGGAGCATAGCAATGATGTGGTAACCAGTTACAAGAAAAACAGAAAACCAATCAGAGGTTTCACTAAGTATCAACTAAGAGTAAGCAGGGGGGAAACAAAAGGATTGGAAGGTATAAGCATGAGGTGTTATTATTCAGGGTAGTATAAGGCAATGTATTTCCACTCAGGTTTGCTTGGTAACCTAACATTACTGAAAATAACAGTGTTAAAGTAACTCTGAATTAAGCTGAGAATGGTTGCACTCAGCTTCCAGCAAATCAGAACAAAATAGCATCCACTGACTTTTTTCTACTCTTGTTGTCTATTCCCTAGGCTGTCTTGTTTTCCCCAAGATGCTCCCCCATCCCAGTATCTGTCTTGCCATCTCTCTCTCTTAAAAATCACTGCTCTGTCACGTGCCCTGTCACAAGAGGGCAAACACGGAAATTTATGATATCATACCCAGAAACAAAGTGAGCGCTTACAGCTTGATAACTTACCTCCCCAACAGTAGCTAAGGCGGCTAAAGCTGCCAAAGAGCCCAGCATCGCTGCAAGGGTCCTGTGAACAATCTGCAACAAAGGATAAGAATTAAGGAGGGACTCCCCTAAACATCTCCTTACTATTAAAAAGGAGGAGGGAAAAGGATAAAAATTCCTGTAGTTGATTCTTTTCTTGGTTTGTTTGTTTTGTTTTTTTTTCCCCTTATTCCACCCATCCCACTTCAAAAAGACCTGACCAGAGAATGGCTGATTACTTTGCTTCACTATAGGATATTCTTTAAAAAAATAATAAAAAAAAAAAAGTCATGCCTGTGCAAAACCCTGCTAGGAAGTCTCAGTTCTGATCTCAAGGCAGAGAAGGGACTTCAGCACCAGTTTCTTATATATGCCAAAAGGTGACCCAAGAAGGAAAGCAATTCCTTTTCCCTAACTTAAGGATCGAAAAGCCTAGTCCTGTTCTCTGCACAGCCCATAGGAAGATGCATGCCCGGGAGGTGATGCACCTCATTCTTTATAGTTGCTTGGTCATCTCCAATGTCTACAAAGCAATTCCGAAGCAAATAGCTCAGACCTGGGGCAGATGTATCCTATACATACACAAACATACTAGACTTTGAGTTTCCAGGTCCAGTTTGTGCTGTGGGGCACAGATAGATCTGTCAAGCCTGTACACCTGCTTTCTGTCTCACACACACAGAGTTTTCCTCCATAAAGTGGGTTTTTTTCATCAGCATTTTCTCCACAAAGTGTTTTGGCTTTAAGAAAGCCATATACTTCAGCTAAAATCTGCTGGAGACCTGTGCCGCAATCTCCTCAGTTCCTCAAAGACTGCTTGCGCCTGTGTATAGACTAACCCAGCCTTGAGCAGTGCTTCTCCTCCATCTCTGATGTTTCTCCAGCATACAGGTAATGCATCTGAAAATAGCAGTCAAACTTCTGACCACATTCATTTAATACTGCATCAATCACTACAGTATATGGACATTTGTCCACGTCTATGTAGCTAATGAATAAATTGCACTTAAAATTCTCAAGGAGAAAGTACAAAAGCAAACATGCCCTGAAAATGTGCTCTTTCCTCCAAGTGCTCATTTGTAGTTATTTAATCCACCATGTCTGGAAAATCATAGATTGTGTAAAATAACTCAGTCAAAGCAAGAATGTAATTAATGAAAATCACACTACAAAAGACCGAATCTAATTAACAGTATTTACTATTAATGTGTTTAAATATTATTCAGACACAAGCCAGAATTATTTCTGAGAAAGAAATAAGGCAGTCTAGAAATATTTCATTTCCTGCTAATTTCATAAGAAATATTTTGCTGATAAGAAACAATAGGATGTGGACATCTCAAAGCCCTCCTGCCTGCTTGTAAAGGAAAAGAAAAAAGGAAAGATTTGGGTTTGTTTTTTCTGTTTGAACATAAACTTTTAATTGCAATGGTAAACAACTAAGCAATTTAATCCTATTGTTTAAAAGTTAAAAGAAAAATCTGTCTCCTCCTCCTATTTTTTTCTTCAAAATGCACTGGAGAACAACCTATGTACAGGGATAAAGCAGGAGATCAGACCAAGGTTTTTATGTCCTAATGACCTAAAAGTATCTAGCACAGATTACAGCTCCCACAGAAACATCTGTGATAAGTCACTGTTTCATCTTTGATTTCCACTTTCAGAGCGTTGATATGAACACACACCTATGGCCCCTCTGATTCTGCAAAGGTGGGGAGCATTTGATAATGTTCGATAGTTCTTGTGGCTGATGGCAGGGTGCAGGAATTTGACCTTACAGTTCTCTCCAAGAAAAGAGATGAAGCAGAGGTGTTGGTTAGGGAAGGGGATCAGCTGCTTACCAGGGCAAAGTAAGTTCAAGGGTAAGCTCTCCTCAGACTGGAGGCTTTCTCTTCATCTAATCACCACCCATGTTAGACAGCTCTTTTGCAGTTCTCGGAAAGATATCATGGGTTTTCTGAGATTTGATTTGCTTTAGATTTTTTGCCTATTTCCACATAAGCATTTTTGCTGTCACCATTGTATACTTAATCGCATACACGGATTGACTGCATTTTCAGTTTCCAAGAGTTTGCTGTCACCTATGGGTGAAATTTGCTTCAATTTCTGCAGAAAGAAGGGGGGGGAAATGCTGTACAAATGGAGTCATTTGTCAGATCTTTCATCCTGGTGATTTTTCAAGGATATACAAAAGTACAACCTGAAGAATGAACAAAGACTATTCAGATGCAAAGCTCTATTACAAAAAACTCGTCAAATGTACAACTCTTCATTCCAACAAACTATCAAGTGGAAGTTACACAGTAACATAAAGCCTAGAAAGCACACTTACGTAAACTCTGAGACACGTAAGTACTCAAAAGCTGAGATTTGGAGAGGTTTAGGAAAGAATGGATTGGTCTTTAATTTTCTTTTCACATAAAGCAAAGCCCAAAGAAATAATATATTTGTAAAGGCATTTTTAAAAGCTTACGAATGGAGAAATTAAGAGATGCAGGTTGTAAGCTGTGACACTCTTTGAACAACAGTTTCACTAATACACATTTGGAGGGCATTATATTAGGTTAAATTCCATTATTATTCTTTTGGAAAATAGTAGGGATCTGATTCAAACCCTTTTGAAGCCTGGCAGGAGGATGAGTATCATTTCAGAATGAATCTCAGAGTGTATCCATAAAAGCTCAGGTACAGAATTGAAAGAGCTCAGAAAAAAATTATACAGAGATTTAACCCCAGGAAAGCTGAGAGATCTGGTGGAATTCTGAATCTAAAGACATTTTGAAATATTAAGTGAGAAATCATCCATATTCATCTGATCCTTCTCATGCTTGAGACAGTGCATACCTTTGTGTATTCTCTAGTAAGCAAAGACAGTTACACTGAAAGAACCCCGGTTCTTAACAAGTTTCTCTTTCAAATAGGAATTGTCCATGAGATCACAAATTTGGGTGGGTTGCAGCAGCCTGACTGGGTAGAGTTTTCATTTTACAAGCTAGGAACGGAAGCAGAAGGAAATGGTGGACCAAAAGTTACTTCAGTAGCAAGGGCAACCAAACTCAGGTACAAGTCTTAGTGTAATGTGTCCTCATCAAAGACACTGCAGTAGTCAATATCTCTTATGGATTTCATCATGGTACCTACATTTTCCTCTCTATTTCATGCCTCTTTTTCAAAAATCCATCTCCCAGCACGGATAAACTCTTGCCTGGACCACCGTTCAGCTACACAGTACTCATTCCTTTGACAAAAACCATCACTAAAATTCTTTCCATCCTTCACATCTCATAACAGCTCTCCTTCTGTCTCATCTTTCATTCTCTCTCCAACTTGCATCTTATCTGTGTTTCTGTTTCTACTCTCTTGCACATAAATACCTTCTCTCATGCTCCCATCCTCTCCAGCCCTTCTTATTCTGTCAAAACCACACGTCAAAGTGACCTTGTATTTTCTTCTCACTCTTATTTCTTCCATCCCACAACTGGATCCCCACATTTCAATGATTCAGTCAGTTTTGGCACACTCTGTAAAATGCACTTATTATAAAAGTTCCATGCCTCATTTCCTAGAAGGGTTTCTTAAAAAAACAAGCAATGGTCATGGAGACAAAAAAGACAGAATAGACAGGGAAGATACAAAGCTTTCAGTCTATCAGTTTGCATGCTAGAGCTCCCTACCTCCCAACCCAACTACAAACCTTATAATCTCTTTGCAGAAAGGGCATCTTCACCATCAACATCACCTTTATTTTTGTCTGAAGAATGCCTAGCAGTGCTGACTTAATGAAATAGCAAAGGATGGTGCTTGCCTTTTACAAAGGTACAGTTGCTTCAGCACAAGATGCTACTGGAAACAAATGCAGCCCAGATTTCACTCTTTACAATGCACAACTCTGTTTTAGAGCTCACTGATACAGGATATCACTAGGCTGAGGGTTGAAGAGATTCCAAAAAAGGGAATGGGTATTTCAGAATTTTATATAAGTAATGAAAACATCCAAAGCTGCAACAATGGAGGCTCTTAAAAATAGCATCAACAATGCACATGTGGTGATAGCAACATCATAGCGTCATGCTATGGGGTCAATTCAGAATGGGCAAAGATAAGGAAAAATAGTCTTTGTGTTTGATATTAATAAAAATATACATTTCCAGAGCTATAATGCAAATTGGATTTAGACAACCTAGATCTTCTCCAGATTTAAATTTCTTTATCTATCTGAAAGTGCTCCGGAATGTTTGCACAGAGTTCATTAAATCTTTTGGTAGATTGCAACAGCATCATTATAAAAATGATTCAAAATTCCAAACACTTTACCTTGTACAGTGCTCCTGGAGGTAAAAGGAAATTATTTAGAAGCCAATTGAATGATGACCTGTATGCTATTTCAGAGCATACATTTCCCAGCTGAAATCCAGGGCACGCATATTTCTAAAACGTGTTTCTGAAGATATTTGATAAATGATACATCATACCAAACATATTATTTCCACAAGTCCTTCTTTGTAAGTGATAAATGGCAGCTGAAAGATGACTGTCAGTGATGATAATGTAAGTTTCAAATGCAGCCTCCATTCATTTCTTACCCATTTTTTTCTGCAGTGAAACCTGTTGCATTAAACTACTTATTTTACTGAGAAATTAATTTTCATTTGATAGAGTGTCAGCATTGCTGCATTTCAACAGAACACGGTTATTCCCAAGCCTATATCCACATATGGGTTTTATGCATTTTCCACCTACCTCCAGAGTAGCTGAGACCTCCCCTATAAAATCAACAGGCAAATCCCTCTTAGACTTTATAAAGTCTCTAGTTCAATTCTTTGTTCTCAGGGGAGAAGGAGGGAGAGGAGGACAGTAAAATTTGCTCTAGGATAGCTTTTTTCCTGACTTTATGTTTTATACCTATTCCTTTTTATGTTTTAATAAGGGTCTAGTGGGTTAAAAGAAGATATCCTCAGCAGTGGAAGAGGGTTCTTTCAAAGACAAAGAATTTGGTTTTCCTAAAGATAATCAAGACAGTATTAGCCTGACTGCCTCTGGAAATGTGTTGTCAGTCAGATCCTTTGATGGAGACTATCTTATCATTTGCTGTCACATACTTTATAAATTTTGGTGGTCTGCTTTGCCTTGGACTGTTCCAGCTGGTTTAGCAGGATACAGATGGAACTTTAGTCTTTCATGTTACACATATTTGATCCACTTATGGTTTGGAAAATCAATGCCAAAGCCTGAAACTGGCATCAGAAGCTGAGATCAAAACTGAAATTTGCAGAAGAACAATGGTAATTTAGCTAACTAATTTAGGTAATTTTTCCTACTTCTGTCAAGCAACATAACTGAAAATTTGGACTTATGTCAGAAAACAAGGATGAAAACAGCCTTGCAATACTTTGAACTCTGCCCTGCAATAGCTCCACTTCAAAGCTGGATGGCATCAAATTCTCAATTCATGAAAAATTGCTTTACTTCTGGCAAATTGTACAATTTGGACAGAATATAAACCAATAGACTAGAAATACAGGATATAGTCAGATACAGATGAGATCAGAGCAGCAGAAAATGAAGGTCAATGGTGCCAGACACATTTGCTTGATTTTCTTCATGCTCACCTCTATTAAAGAGACCATCTAACCAGTACCAGTTAGTGAAGGCATAGCAACATACCTCCCCTTCAGCTGGTGATGGCAGCTAATGTTTCACCTCCTCACCCTCCTCC
>NW_009621493.1:41066-53485 GCF_000690535.1 Cariama cristata | reverse complement strand
CCCCCCCCCCCCAGCCTGCCCCCTACACGAGCTCTACAGAAACAGTTCTGCAGCTTCGTCAGCCACGAGGGTCTCTTTCCAGCACATGGGGTCCCCTTACAGGGGATGTGTCTCAATAGCTAGTGCAAAATAAATGATAATGGAAAATTAATTGCCTTAGAATTATTTAGTTAAGCAGTAGTAAGTAAATTCTGTAGGGATTTTAATGAAAAAAAAAAAAGGGAGTTGCTCAACATAGTTTAGAAAGTATGACTTCTACTGATGGCAGTATTTAGGATGGGCTAAAGCAGTTCTTCACACAAGCATGTAGGGTACAGCTGCTGAAAGATGATGTACATCAAAGATCCCAAAGTGACTACAAGCATCACAAAAATCACTGACAGCAAGAGCAGCTATTTATATCTTCATCTGCAGATTAGGACACTACATATACGTATTCTATACATGCAGACATGCAAATCACAAAATAAGACTTTACACTAGGTTAAATTTTTAGAAAATCTTATTATTAATCTCATTTTTGTAAGTAAAAATATGTCAAAACTGCATCACTGTATATAACTATGCCTTACTTGAAAAAAAAAAAAAAAGAACACAAAACCAAACCTGGATCAACATCTTATTCATTTTTACATGAATTCAGTAGTGATTCAGTATAATAGTACTACCATATGCATGAAATACGTGCCCAAGATCAGTTAAGAGCACTGACTGGAGAGGTCTGTGGACTTGGAAACATTAGCTGCATATTTTAGTATTTTATTAATTGCACAATAAATGGCTGATCCCTGTAACTCTGTGAAAATAACATTCTATAGACATTCAATAAGCTCTTTTTACAGACAAATTCCCAACCCTAACAGACTTGGGCTTTTTTAAATAGAAACATTAGATTCTACAGCAAACTGCGTCACTCCTGAAGAACATCTACACAACCCCAAGGTAAAAAAGCACCCATCTATGACATTCTGCTATAATATCCGTTTTCACTCAGGTAGTGTGCCAAATTACTTGTTCTGATTCAATGTCAGTGGAGAAAGTCTTGGTATAAACAACCCTGCCTTAGGGAAAGGCATAGAAGACAGCAATTTGCCACTTCCTATTGCAATGTTTCAAAATATAAGATGGCACTACACAAGATGATTATCTTAAATAGAAGATGGTTAAAAGTAATACTATATGGTATCCAAGACAAGTTAACACCTGTGTTAGTTCCCTTTCATTCCTATGGTATGTTAACAGAACAGGCTAAGAGATACAAGGTAGGGATACCTTGAGAGTTTTGTCTAGGAAAGATAACCCTGATATCCTATGATTAAGTAACTACATTAAGTTTCACTAGCTGACATAAATTATTTCTATATGTAAAACACAATGCATAGAAGGACAAAGAGAGGTTTAAAGAGATCAAATTATTTTCTGTGAATAAATCATCTGATTAATTCATTCCAGTCTTCTATATAGAAAATCTGTAAGCCGATTCTAGATCCTATAAAGGTATTTGTTACTGCACAGCTCTATCAAAGGTTTTGAATGAACAATATGCATAATTTGCAATCTTTTCACTGTCTTTGAGATTTCTTCCTCAGTGATATGACTGCTTGCTGTTCGTAGAGAAAACTGGATGGGTTAAAGCTTCATGCTGATGGAACGCTGAATTAACGAGTTCAAAGTAGCCCTTGAATGATGCAAGGATTAATATATCCTTACTGTATGAGATGAACAAGACTATTGAAACCCTTATATTTTGATGCCTTGGAAACCTGGGGGAAAAGCAAAGGTGGAGAAAAGAGTGTAGAGACAGGAAGGAAGGAGGGAAACAGCATTTGTACAGATGTTGGCCATAGAATCCAGAAGAGGGTTTATTCCTATATGATGAGGGTTGAAATGACTGCTTGACTTCTAAGTTGAGTCTGGTTTTCAAATAATCCCCCACCTCAGAATATTGCTAATGAGAATTAGGTAGAGCATTGTACCTAGTAAATATTTCTATTGGATTCATACAAAAAAGAGGAGTCTGCCATATCTATACCATTACAGCCACAGGTGGATGTTTTCCATCCTCTACCTGTTGGGATGGCTCTGATGTAAGAAAATTGTTTTTATACACTTCCAGGAAACATCAGAAGGGGAATATCCAGTAACATCTGATAGTTTGAGAGCCCCTCAGGGTCAAATTTTAAACGTGAGTCTTTTGATTTGCTATGAATTTGGGGGTCTTGTCTTAATGTGAAGTTGGACAGAAGCACACAGAGATGAATGAGCTGATCTTCTGTAAATCAGGGCCTTGAGTCAGGTCAGATTACTAGAAAGTAGAGCCCTGTGGAAAGACAGGATGGTGATCATTTTTATGTGCCAAGGCACCTGACTCCTGTAATACTTTAGCTACAAAAACATTTGCTATATGACTAAAGTAGAGAGATCTGGTGATGAGCCAGTAAAGCACTAATGTTACTACCTAGAAGACTATAAACCAAGCTGCCACTGTGGGCTGACATGATCAAAGCTGCTGTATATCAACAGGCTGGCCTGGCAACAAGCTTTCAGTCTTGCAAGACCCTTTTGCAAGGGGCCATCCACTCCTCCAGCACTCATCTCAGCAGGCTTTTCTGCCTCCATCCGCTCCACACACCTTGATATCATTCCTGATGCACACCCTCATTTTTGTGTCCTAAAAGCATTATTGAAGGAAACTGCAAGACCATCATTATATTTGCAGTTTCAGAACATTTTCTGAAACTGAAGAAGGTGCCACCATCTGTATTTCCCATCATCTCAGCATCTTCAAGACTAATGAGATTATGAATTTCTAGTAAAGGAATTACATGGAGCAAATCACAAAAGCGAGGGACAAACCTATTTTACTTTCCCTGTGTGAATCTTTGTAAGCCTTCTCTTAATATTAGGGTAATACGAGCATACAGAACCACAGACATGCACTATGAACAACAGTATGGCAAACTGCAGCACTCACATTACCTTCACAGGGAGCTTTCTGCTCTAGCCACCAGTTCCTCTGGAGACTCTTTCACCCTGACATCTCCTCTCTTTCTCACTCCTGCTTTCTTCTCTGGATTTTTTTTCCTCTTTAGATCATGCCATCGCATATCCCTCCAAATCTACTCTCTCTCGTGTTTGTTCATTCACTTTTGCCTTTGCTCTTGCTGAAGGAAGACATCACTTGGAGCCCCAAAAGAAGCTGAGTGGTTCTCATCCTTGTTTGGGTGCATCAGAAGTGTATGTGTGTTCTAATACCTTGTTAAAATTTTAAGACTTCATGGCTCTCTACCCCTCTGGTTGCTGTAGGCAGGGTAGAAGCTGAACAGCAGCATTCAATTAAGCTAATTTAATGTTCTATTGCCTGTCTCAGAGAGGAAAAAAAACAACCTGCAATATACACAGTATGCAAGGCAGGGCAACACATTTGTGCTTGACAGTCTTTCACAAATGGAACAAAATACAGTTCAAAATTAATTTTAAAAGGTAATAGAAAATAGAAAATGGACATTTGGAAATTAGTTTTTACACTTACTGTTGAAAATATGACTCCTATTATTTCAAAAACTAGCATTCTGCGAAAAGTGGAGCCTGGGTGACAGTATCTTTTAAAGCAGACAATCCTATCAAGTCCTTAGAATAGCAAGCAGCACCATCCAGTGGTAATTTTTTCCTATTAAGTTCTTAATTAAGGCCAATTTACATATTAGAGAAGTAACATAGCACCCAAAAGAAGATATTTTTCCTTAAAGCAGACATATTCAGAGCAGAGCCAGACTTCTACCAAGATAGATCTAACAATTAGACAGGCAATAGTTGGTGTAAAATCAGTATTTATGTGAGATTAATAATACAAAACCGTTGTTATAGCATATCAAGCTGAGATCCAGCTGAGGATTTTGCTTGCTGTTATACTGTATTTTTGTTTGAATTTAAACTTATGCTGTCCTTGTCTTACAGCACTCTGCTTCCTTTACATTCTCTTGTTGCAGTTACAGCAGGTAAAAGCGACTGTAGTTTATCTGGCTGGTGCTGGCTCTGTCCTGGTGGAACCTCCTTGTTGGTGGTAGCGGCTCTGCTCTACCCAAGCAGTAGAAGTCCTGGCACCTCAGAGGTACTAATCCAAAGATCCTCATAAGGAACAACTGGAAATGCTCCTGCACAGCTGCTTTACAGTCATTTTGAGCCTCTCAAAATGTGCAGAGGTCAAAATGCACAAAGGTCACACCCTCCTCCTAAATCAGAGAAAGACAGGGAATGACTGTAAGCCTTGATAGTTCATATTGTTTAATTGCTAGCTTAGTCACAAGCTGTTCTCTCTGGGAGAACATCTACTGTACTGTTTGGTGAATATTTCACTCTGGGACAGGACAGATGGATCCGCGCGATGTCTGGATCCCTTTGCTCAATGCAGTCCTCCAGCACCTATCTCATCAGGCTTTGCTGCCCCTGTCTGCTCCACATGCCTTAATACCATTCCCAGTGTACACCCTCAGTTTATGTCCTAAAAGCAGTATTGGTGGGGACTGCAAGACTGCCCTCGTTATATCACACATTTTCAGCTGGAAATTAAAAAAAAAAAAGAAAATAAAATAAAAAAGGCTTTTGAATAGTAATGGTGCTTAAGGGTTACGGGGACTCCAAACCAGACCCACAACCACATGCTGCCCAGGAAGGATGAAGCCAGCCTGCTCCACAGGGACCTAGACTTTTCTTCAAGCTAAGTTTTTCTGCTGTTTTTTATGTAGGTTTTTATAGGTTTCACTACGCTGGATTCAGGTTCTATGCAACCCCCAGAGTCCCAACATTTATGATTTCTGCCTCGGGCTGGAAGTTTGCTCTCCAGGCTCTACCTCTTGGCTTCATTTCTACCTCACTGTAAAACACTACAGATAATCATGACAATATCAAGGCAACCTTCTCTCCTTTCCCCCAGCCAGGACCAGTCACCTACGAGGGAAAGAAAAGTGTGCAGGAGAGCATTCTTGCCCCGCACAACCAGGGACACTGGCTTTCCTGCTCTAGCCCAATCTTGGGCTCTTTTGCTTCCTCCCACCCCAGACAGGAGGGCAGATGAGGGCAAACTTTTATTCTTGCCCAGTGATATATGGCTCGGACTCTTCACCAAAGATGATAGGTGGTTTGTTCTGATAATCTGCCCCTAATTTTCTGCCAACCCCTACAGCAGTGTTTTAATCCTTCTTCACAGTTTTTCCATCCTAGCACAAATGATGAATATATTCTCTCCCATGAAGAGAGTCAGGGAGAGCAGCAGCTATGATTTTCTTTTTTACCTTGTCTTTTCCAATCAAGGCTATGGATTTTCTCCTGTCCCTTTACTACCAGTATTTGTGTAGAATATATGTGGAGGTGGGAACACTCTAATCCACACTCTTCTCTATCTATATTTAAAGACAGATCAATATAAGAATGGATGGGAAGTGAGAAACCATGCTGAGTAAGCTGATCACTAGTTCCTGTGACTCCTCATCAGAAAAATTCTCCCTTAAGATTAGCCTCTTGCCATCACTTGGTATTACATTTCGTATACCAATGACTATTTCTTCTGTTTTCCTGTTCCCTCTCTGAATCATAATTTTCCGTGTGAAAATAAATAGCCCCATTACTGGAAATAAGCAAAAACTGGACTATGTGACCACAGACAGCAGTAATAACAAACATCTCATTTCATTTGTAAAAATGCTTCCTGCAAGGAAACACTGGTTCAATCACCCCACGATGCTAGAAAAATGGTCAGACTGAACCACATTAAAGTTTTGCTGTCTGCAGCTAATTTCTGCTGGTTAGATGCTATTAAAACCCACTTCACTTTGAGTTAAAGAAATTAAGCTTAGGGGATGTTTATTCATAATTTAAGCTAGTTAATAATAGAAAACTAATATGGAGAGAAACTGACACTCTCCATTTCCATTATAGTAATAAAAATTGTGATTATAAACCCATACTTCATGCTAGTAAGAAGTTAGAGCTTTTAATGCCAGATCTCGCACTTTCAAGTATTTGTGTTTTAAGGAGAAATACAGATATGTAAATGTTATTCAAGATGTCAGATCATTAAAATACTGTTTAGAAGATCCTGACAAGACCTTTCTTAGGGCTACCTACAAGACAGCCTATGAAACTAAATGATAGCTTCTGTGACAAAACAAGCCCTATGGAGGCTCTCACAGAATTTCTGACACTTGCTGGTATCACTTTTCTGCCATTTGATGTGTTATTCGTTTTGTTTGGTTTTTTTTAATTTAATAAAATGAATGTTATTCTGCCTTTTCTCCTGGCTAAATAAAAAGTTTTATAAAATAGCTTTAAAAAGGTCTTTACCTTCATATTTGTTTCTGCTGGTTGATTTAAGTATCATAAACAGTTAATACTCCATTTTAATCCACAACACAAAACAAATATACTATTAAAGGAAAATATTGACAAGTGCACACAATAATTCATTCAAATTAATGAGTTCTGTCCTTAAATAATGTTTAACACTCCTGCTTATGTATTTCTAACTAATGCAGCTCCAACATAGTAGTAGTTATTAACTGCATATTTGCAGCTAAGAGCTTTATCAACTCAAGAAACCTTTCTAAATATCAATAAAACTTTATAATATTAACATATATTTCGAGATATAGATAGGCAGATAGATTTCTTTTCAGGGTAACCAGTGTATTATCCCTTTCTCTATGTATACAAATACAAGCCAAATGGGAGAAATCAAAGACGTCTTACTTTACAATAAAGAGGAAACAATGAGATTTTATCCACGCTACTTTTCCTTGACGATGCTGTACCACCAGAAACAACCACAGGCCACCGCGTATTTAATGTGAGTGAATAGGGTGTAAATAGTCACTTTAGCTATATACATAGAAAAAGGCTTTGCTGGTAAAAGAATGGAAATCAAAGAAGGCAAAAAGCAAAATGCACTCTTAGCTGAAAGAAGATGTTTGGAGAAGAAAACTGTAAAAACTAAATTTTCTGGCTTTTGTTTGAATTTTTTTTTCAAGTACTCAATCAAAAGAGGCTACACATTTTGAGGATCAAAACTAGAAAGAGCCTATTTTGAAATACATTGTTAACTAATTTAGTACAGCAACAACAGCTTAGAACTCCATCCATCAGCACTTTACACCAGATGTCAAAGGGTCAGATGGCAGAGCTGAGATCAACAACAGTAAACCTAGCACACTTTTTTTAAAACATACACTTCTTTTAATGCAAAGTAGGCTTCCAAGAAGAAAATTAAGTACTTCATTGTTTTCAACAAGTCTATAAAATAGTATAGATTAGGTTAATTCAAAAATACCACAAGAAGCAAAATTTTTTTCTCCTTTCTCCTCTGGTAGAAGGGGAGGGAACAGAAGACTGAAATGCAAAGAGGGAACTGATTGATATTTGAAGAAAAATCAATTTCAAGAGAATGAATGTCTAGTTACTGAAGGAAAGGATGATTACATGGGGAAAAAAAGAAAAAACCCACAGATTTCAAATAGAAAATGTAACTAAGAAACTTCCATCGTCCATCTAAAGAGAGTCAAAAGCAATATACCAAAATTTCAAGGGGCAGAATTGAATTGTGAAGTAAGAAAATATTTATATTTGTGTTAAGCATAAAAAAAGAAATCATTAGAAATTAAAGAGGAATAAGAGGTATCTTCTTTTACCAGAAACATATTTGTATTTTATGAATACATAGCACGTAATCAGTTCCAAAAGAAACAACACTTAAAACAAACGTCTGAAGAAATGAAGTTCAACAGCTTTGTTTTCTGAAGAACAGCACATCCTGATACAGTAAGACTTCCCTACCGACAAGGACTGGTACTTGACATACACTGTCAAATATGTCCTAAAAATTTGATGCCAACATAGAGGCAAACAGCTGCCTCAAAGCAGAATTTACCCTGTGTCTTTACAGTGGTGCAAGTTTGGAGAAGATGAAGTGCATTTACTGTAAACTGTCATTTTCCAACTGGAACCTCTCACTTCATCAGCTTTTCCCATCATCTGTACCTGGAGGAGGGAGAAGCTCTTGCAGCCTGCTCTCCTGCACGTTCCCTGGTAATTAAGGTAACAAAGGGCAGGGGGAGAGGGGAAGGAGGGTTAAAAAGATGAGGACAGCGAGGTTGAGGAGGTTGCGGGCACAAGATCTACAATTCATGTTTGGGGAAAAGGGCTGTGCAGGAGGAGCAAGAGGTACACCTTTGGGTGGCTCTTGTGAGTTGTAACAGATAAAACGCTTCCTCTTTCTTCATCGTTATTAGAAAATGTGTGAAAATACAGCTCTCAAACTTGTCTGGGTGTCCACACTGTCAGAAGTTGGACCTGTATTGCCAATGATAATGAATAAAACACAGGAAACTAATAAAGACTGATAAAAGATGGCGCACAGCAACACCGAAAATGAAAATCTGTGAGGAATGGCTCCTGCAGAAACACCAATTGATTTCTCTAACAGTCTTAACTGCTAATGGAATAGAGAGGGCAATGTGTTGAGAAAGCAGGACTTCAGGCACTGAAGTTATAAATACTGAATATAAGGTAAGCCACTATTATATATTCTAACAATATTAACATCCATCTCTTGCAAGAGATCCATGAGGGAACCAAACAACAGTTAAGTTTTGTTTCTATGATAGTTATTTCCAGCTTATATATTTATAGTTTAAAATTTACACTCGTTGCAGCATTTGTCATTCCTACACATGTTAAGGAGAGAACAGCTAACATCACAAAGCATAGGTGACTTTCCACATTTTAAAATTCAAAAATGTTTACTTATAAGTATCTATTTCTACCTTTGAATTTGCAGAAATAATTTTTGTGCCAACAACAGAAACTTTTCCTTGATCTTTTCACAGAAACAAAAAGTTAATAAGTTCTTTTAAAGCTTTTTCTTAGGAAACAACAGGAAAATGCAAGCTTTCCTTGGCTTTGCTTTTCAGTTTCAAGCCTTATTTCCTTGAATTGTTCCAAAGCAGCCTTCTAGGACACAAACACAAAACCACCCTTTACATACATTAAAAACCTGATGTTTTCACAATTGCTAAAGGGTTGCATAGTTGGAGTTTTTTGAAAATAAAAGCTGCATTTAAAAGTATTAAGATTATTTTGGTGCTGTTCTGCGTGCCTGCATATATTTATAGTAAAAACTAGTCCAATCCCCCTCAATACTTAACATGATACCTCTTTGCTCATTTATAAAGTACATAGAGGCATTTTTAGCTTCATAAACAAATCACCATTGCTTAACAACATAATCTAAATGTCTAATGCATCTGTCATGTTGTGTGCACCTATTATTGATACTTGATTAGAAGGTGTTCAACTATCTTACCATTTCAACAGGTAACAGGATGAAAAGCTTAAATTACACACAGGATGTGGAAGAAAAACGAACATGCTGGATGTATTTACCATGGAGCACCTTGTAGACTTGATTTGACTCACTTCTCTGTTTCATACTAGTGTAAATCAGGTGTGATTCAACTTGGAGAATTCATTGACAGTGTGGATGCTCACATGAATAAAATTAAAAAAAAATTCCCCCCTATATCTGTTCTTTATTTCAAGATAATCAGACAGTAAGTGTTTTCAGTTCAAAGAAGTCAGTTGGAGCCCTGTGCTGTTTCTGAAATGTTTTCCATCCCTAGTGCTGATGCAATGTATTTTCATTGGATTTGGTACCTCAAGGCTTTGGAATGATATTGCAATGTATGTCTAAAGTTCTCTGTCCCTTGACTTCTTCGTGTCAACTCAGATTCCATTTCTTCTTTAAATAATACAGTAAAATAATTTCTAGATGGTACTTGTTAAAAAATGTGCTTAGTTAAACCTTTTAAAAGTACACTAAATTCATAGTGAGGTGCCTTAGAGAAGGGAATAACCAAAGCTTTTTGTTCTTTTATCTTATCTTAAAAAATAATTAACTTAAAAATAGGTTTTCTGCATCTTTTATAACCCAGACTTATTTTCACTCTCACAGCCAAACTATAATCCTGTTAAAATACTAAAACACTAATAGGTCTTAATAGAAAAATACACAAGATCCCTGTAACATTAATATAACTTGCCAAAATCAGTTACAATTCAGAAAAATTTCCTTGCACATATCTTATTCATGCCTTTAGCAACACTGATGGTGCAGCAAGGATTCATATACACATTTTAAAAGTATATTAAAGCCCAAGAATGAAACAATTCCTTGTGCTCCATTTACAATGTATGGGAAAAATAAAATCCAAGTACAAAACCAGCTTACTTCTAGTATGATCAGCACGTAGACACCTACTAAGATGATGGATGCAATTGTTACTTGTGCCTCTATATTTGCATGAAGGTATTGATGCTTCATGGAGAGAGGAACACTTCCAGGCTCCTGTAGGAAAGCTTGAATGTTTATGAAGATGGTGCCTCTGGTGAAAGAAAGAGAAATTTTGATTATTTCTGGAATGAAATAACATTAGTTTTATTTATGTATTAATTTTATATCCAGTGTCTATGAATATATGTATATGTGTTGTATCTTTACAATTGCAAGCAACTTTTCAAACATTTTCACTCTATCCCTCTAAATAGCATTCTTTGGAAAGTAACCCAAGTACAAACCAGCCTTGTAAATCCATTTAAAAAGCAACAAGAAGTCATCCTTTCCTGCCCCTCTGAAACAGGCAGTGGTTGATTATTTTTAAAACATTATCTATGCCTTCATAGTCAAGTCTATGTAAACTACTACTTCAATGGATTGTTTCACAGTCTCTTAGCCAACCTGTTTGGTGTCTGAAAGGTTCTAGTTGTGATGACTTGATGATTTCGTCTTGAACTTAACGGTAGAGACCAATTGTATACCACCTGCAAGAGAGTCACATTTAGCAATATTAATAAAAGTCAGTGAAAGTGATACATCTCTGATCCAGGGTTTTATTCCTCTTTGTTCTCTCTCCTGTCTGTTTGAGAGTATTTCTTGTGGACAAGGCATAACACACACCAGCCTAAATTAATTCCACCTGATTAGATATGTTACAGGTGCTCAGGTTGGAGCAAACTCATCCTCATTCCCTCACTCAATCAACGAAGTGAAGGACAACTCCAGGAGGTGCTCCAGAGAGGGGATGCCAAATCACACTTTGCATTGACTATAAGGAGCACCCAGGGCAGCTAGGCTCAGAGACAATAATATGGTTCACTCCCAAAGACTGCCTGGGAAGAAAACTAACATATGTGAGGTACAGACAATGAAAGGCCCAGAAGCAACATTATTCCCTCAGACATTACGAAGAGGACACGGTAGAATTTCAGTAAACAAAATTCCTGTTTGCTGATCTTCCAGCAAAAAGAAACAAAAAAATCTTCAGAAAATAAACACTTTCTGGAGCTTTGCCCGTTACTACACATCGATGTTCATGCAACTTTAGCCAAATATACTCTTTAAATATAGATACAGATATTCTCTCTTTTTTTAAAGAGAAAGAACTTAAAAAAAAAAAAAAGTTCAAATTTTTGTTAAGTGTAGCCTAAACACTAAGCCTGTCCTGACCCTGTATGCTACAAAGTGCAGGGAGAAAAAAAAAAAAAGCTTCATCAGCCAGCTTGGAACATCTGACACAGAGAAATGCCTGAGGAGGACGCAGGCAGGGAAGGTTAATTTGGCTACCTTCGGTCACGTCAGGACCACTGCTGGCATGCCAGCAGAGGTGGGCTGCTGCAGCCAACTGCGCAGTGCAAAGGGAGATCACTGCCAGCAGCACAGGTTACAGCGGCCTCCTCATCACAGGGGTGTGCAGTTTAAGACAGTACTTGCCATTATGGTATTGTTCGCCACACTGAGGTAGTGGGACTAATCTTTTGCTGTAGGCTATGAGATTGGGTGTAAGGGGCAATACTGATGGCATTGTTCAGTTGTGCTGTCACCAGTAGAGGCAGGCCATCCTGTCACATATACAGAATGAGAAGCAGTTGTTTGTATGTCAAGGCTATTTATTAAATTATGAAGCTCATTTTTATTTTTCAGTGATACACAATGACAGGTTGTAAAAGATCTCCCTTCACCAAGTTCTCTGGGAGAAAGTGGCAGGAACTTGTTACGAACAACATCAACAAGGAGAAATCCTTAAGAGAAATAAAGCAAATAAATGTGACACATGTTTGAGAAAATAATTTGCAACAAAATGTGAAAATGTATTTCAGTGAGTGCAAAAAGGCACTTTGCACTTCTTTCTTCCAAGACAACTTTTGAAATGTTGCCAATTTTAAACACAAGAACTTCCATGCTAAGTGTCAGTCAAGGGGCATAAGTTTTAGAAATTTTTAATATAGGAAGCTAAAGGAACTCTTATAAAGACAAAAGAAAATGTAAGTTTACTCTTATTAGAATAAGTTTTCTAATGCTGACATTGACGCACTTC
>NW_009621493.1:8040-41035 GCF_000690535.1 Cariama cristata | reverse complement strand
GGGAAAAGCACAACCACTTAATCCACACAACAGTGATGGAAATGTAAGTGATAAAACACATCTCAGAAAAAGTGAAAGAAAATTTAAAGACCTTCACCTGCTGCTGGCGTCTCCTCCTTGATCCAGTCTCTTCAGTCTGACTGATTTGTACTACAATGTATTCCTCTGTTTGCCGATCAACTACATCTGCTACAAACGGGCCTCCTATGTCCAACTTCAACAGAGCAGAATCATGAAAATCAGTCAGATTCATAGCTGTTAATAAAATTGTTAAGGTATAAATTTCCAGTAAAGATGAGTATAGGCTGTACAAATTCCAAACAAAAAATATAGATTAGTGAATTTATATTGAAACACACATTCTTCAGCTACAATGCTTAAGAAACTATAAAAAGAAAAAAATGGATGTCTACTTCCTCACCAAGTAGCACTGTTTTGGCTGAGTTTCCTAAGGAAACAGGAGTTACCGGTTGAGAACAAATACATCTGTCCTTTCCTAGTCACTTTCGAGATCACTAGTGCTTTCAGCTGACTGTACCAAAGCTCCAAAACAACATACAGAAGTGTACAGAGAAACAGAGAAGTGAGGCTCTTTGAGTGCTTGTACTAGATGAAAGGCTGCACCATTAGCTCAGTGATTTAAATATCACAGAATTTGTACTGGGGAAAATACTGTGGAAGCTCCAACCAAGGGGAAAACTAAACAAAAATCAATGTCCTACTCATGTCAGAGGATTTGCTTTTTGGTCAAAATGTTACTCACACTTTTTCAAACATCCGAAAGACATATTTTCAAGCTCCTATCGGTTGGAGTACTCACAGACTCTTTATTCTCCAGCTCCCTTGTCGACATTTTCTTTCTTTCTCTCTCGGATATCTAGCATGAGGTGTGGTCAAAATACATTCCTAGTTTAACATAATTGAGAAATCAGCCAACTGTGATCCACAAATTCTTTGGAAGTCTGGCTGCATTAGTTCCAATACATCTAGGACTATTTAAACTTAGTATTGTGATAGTCCACTTCTGACATGGTTGAGAAAGAAGCATCCCTGTGGGTTTGGGGAAAGGGGAAAGCCTGAGCTTTTAAATCCTTCACAGTCCATTTGTTACTATAATAGAGCAATATTCTAATTGTTTTGCTCCTGTCTGTGACCAGACAGAAAGCCAAGGTATCACCAACAAAAACAGTCCTAAGAAGGGAAAAGAAGAGACTTAATTTTACACACTTATGTTCTGTTGAAATCATGCAACTTAATCACCTGCTTAAGTATCTTAACAGTTTTAACATGACATTTAATTGAGCATACAACAAAGAGCGAATCTTTTGCAAAAAAACGTAAAAGATCACACACCTAACAGAAGGATTTTTCCAGAAAGATGTTTTGTTGCCCATAGAACTCCGAGATTTTTTAAGAGGAGAAGAAAAAAAAAACAGTATAGTTAGAGAGGACTCAGGGCAGTGCTGTGCCCTACTTCCCAGCGAGCCCCAGTAAAGCCATCCATGGTAAACCAGTCTCTAATAGGGAAAGCTTTGTGACATTACACAGGGGTCCTTCATCTTTAAAAGAGTTGTTGCATCTCCCAGCAGGAGAACTGAATCTAGAAAAGAGATGTCTCTTGCACTAACCCAAAAAAGACCCTAGCAAATCTAACAGCAGGTGAGCAGCCAATGCATTGCAAAGTAATATAAATGTCACTCTGATTAGCACGGCAAGCAGAGCAGTCACCACCAGTGTTACTCTCACGCTGTTCATTAACAATGAACCTTCCAAGCATCTATTTGCTTAAAGGAATCACACAGGAAAGGACAAAAAAATAACCTCAGACGCAACAAATCAGCAGACCAACTCCAGTCAGGACAATTTACACACACAGCCCTTAGCAAGCATAAATACAAATTATAACAGTCCTCTTCTGGCTCTGAAGGTTTTAAGTGTGATTTGGCATCACAGTTTTTCTGTGTCCTCATTCATACATAATATTAGTCTCAACTGGAACTAGAGCTATACCTTTAACTAGAGACATTAATTACACCTCCTAAAAGCCCTGCTGACCTCAAGTCATTAACCCAATGATTTGGGACACCTCTTGACAGTCTGCCTTTTATTAGAAGTGTAGCCAGTAATTTATGTCTTGAAAAGCTTCAGGTGCATATAATTATGGAAGCTTCCTTTTAAGCAATACTTTTAAAATAAATCCTGTAATTACCCAGATGACACATTCAGGAGCTATTATAAAGGATGCTTAAAATTAAAGGGGGAGAAAAATAAACCTTATTTTCAAGAAGAGTGGCTTCTTCATTCTTTTCCTATAAAGATGAAGATACTCAACAAGTTTTTCCATTCCTTTCTATGCTTTTATAAAACTGTCAGAAAGAGCCCTAGCAAAACAGGTTCTCCTTTGAAGTGGAACTGAACATCGTTCAGCAGTCTGCACTGAGGCTCTGAAATCCCACCAGAGTTACCTTTCTCCAAACAATATTTAGAGACTCTGCCATAATTCCGTTGTTAGACTGTGGCAGATCACAGCCTTTATGAAAGGTGGAATAAAAATAAACCAGGAGAAAACTTCAGCCATGCTCACAGGAATCAAAATGTGATTTTTTTTATCAAGCTGCTCTTCAGAATATTTTTGTTGTGCCTTATCTTCCTTTTGTATTTTCCTTAAATTGCCAGAATGTGATTTCCTCTATATTTTAATCATTCAGATGTGAATAACTTTGGGGAAAACTATCTTTTCACTTCTAATATCCCTTTTTATTCTGCAACTTAACTATGCTGGACTTTCAGTCTTTTCTGAACTTTTTTTTGTAATGTGGCCTCCAGCATGTGCCTTTAAAGCAAAAAAAATCTCCCTGACAAGATTTACAGCCAGAGCTGTGATTTTTTTATTTCAGTTCAGCTACATTGCCTCATTTTTATGTAGTTCCACTCTTGAAATTATATTACTGCTGTGAATTATCCTGTTAAGGGATTAGGGGTTGTGTATGCTTTGTGAACCATCACACAGTGGCTGTCTGCATCTACATCTGGCACCAGACTGGGTCCACTGCTCAGAGCTAAACCAAGAGCTGTTTTTTCTGATCTCGGTTTTCTGACTAGTTGCTCCTAGGAGGTATTGAAGGGTGTGCGAGAGTCACCTCACATCACTTTACTCTTTTGTAGTTTATGTAAACAACACAATGGAATGGGATGAAGTGGCTAAATGTTTAAATTGGTATTCATTCACCACAATTTATACTTCTGTACTGTGGACATCTGCCTCAGAGTTGGTTACTCCCTTAAAATCAGTGAAAAGAGGGTGCTTTTAAGATGGAATTTATTGCTTCATTTTAGACCACCACAGAAAGATGAGAGATATGGCTTATGAGAAGCATCAGTTCTCTCTTTTAGCTATAAAGAGAGCTGAAGAAGACTAACTGAGGTGTAGCTGAAATGAGTCCCTCCCTAAACACTGAGTCCCTGCTCTACCCTCCATCATGCCATTAGTTCAGTATGTACAGAGCCAGACGAAAAGCCATGACTGACAGAGATTGTCTGTTATATTTGCAGGCAGATGGCTGACTTTATGCTTTCTTTAACATCTACTTGTGTGTCCTACTCTGCCTACTGTAAAACATACCTTGAGAATACTATGTCTATTGATTATTTTTCACCAAGTTTCTGAGGTGCTTATATACTATTGATCCTGATTTATGACCAGGTCATTCATGCTAGTTTCTCTAGGATATTACCATTTTAAAGAAGGCATTTTGCCTGGGTCTTAGCATCTATTTTCACATGTTGTCCTTAACTAGGGTTATTTCTGCATCACTCTGTGCAGTTTTCTCTTTTCATGTCCTATCCCTGTTTGTAGCTTATGAGGTTGTTTTTACATCAGCCCCTCACAATATACCAAGTTGAACCACATGCTTTTTTTTTTTTTTTTTTGCTTTTTGGAGTGTCAGCAATCTGGTTCCATTTTTGTCTACATTGGATCCATTCTTTCTCTCTCTGCTCCATCAGTTCTAGAAGTTTTGTGAGTCCTTAAATAAACTCTCTTTTCTACAGCATTTTCTCAATGACGGCTTGAGATTCTGCTTCTTTGCCTGCCTCTGCACGTGGTCTTGGTCTTCATCCATCTACTTAGAAGCTTGAAAATTGCCTGCAGGACAAAATGCTTAGTACGTTTCCAATAACATCAACAAATACAAACGAGTTTTCAATGTGTTCTGCATGGAAAAATGATGGAGGAGTGTCTGACGGTAGAGAACTAGACTTACAAAATAAAATAAATTCAAAGGGGAAAAAAGAACTAAAGGGATTAGAGAGGTTATTTCATTCATTAAGTTAATCTATGTTCCCTGGGAAAAGAACTCATTTTTAGGACCTCCATGGAAGCTGAAAAGTCTGCTAAAATCTGACGATATTCTTTGCCTCACAGTCTTTCTTTCTATATAAACCGCTGGTTCAGGAAGTCAGAAAGCTGATTTTCAGTGTCACTAATGGTCATGGCATGATTACAAATTTTCCTAATGACCTTTTCTTGCTCCATGATTAACACAGTTGTACCAATCATTCAAACTCATGGAACCTCAGCAAGGAATTTATAAAGTCAGTACATTTACCCATCTTATCTCTGGTAGGTCTAGAGCCTTCCCATCAAATTCCATATGTGGAATTGTTCTAAATACTTCCACTGAATCCAAACAAAATGAGAAATCTAGCCTATGATGTAAATTTCAACATATTATTGCTATTGAGATACATCTTCTACTTTCTGAATTTGAGATCTTAATCCTGGACTGGATGTGATGAAATCTCTCAGAGCTACTGAGGAGGGAGGTAAGTCAGTGACAATGGCCCTGACTAGTCAATTTGATATCTCTGGTTTCGTCTGATTTGGACTGACTAGAGACTCATTCAGCCATGACTTCAGCTGATGTCTCTTCATTAAGTTTTGTTTGGCATGTAAAGAGCAAGTAAGTAAGGAACCCTTCACACTGGGTGCTGTGCAAATATATACCTTGCAAAATGTCAGCCTTTGCTCCAAAAATTTTACTGAGGAGATATCAAACATTTAAAGCAAACAACCAGATCAGGACTCAAAGACCTCAAAATATATTTATAAAAATGCAAGATCCTTGGCCAGACTCAGAAAGAATTCACAATCCACTCCCCAGTTATTATCAGATTTCAGGTTCAAGAGAAGCAAGTTCTGACAAGCAGTCTGAAAAAGGAAAATTAAATTGTTTCACCTAGACTGATCTAACTTTCCCTCACCTATAACAGGAACCGGCACAAGTACAGAGGTTGAGAGGGAAGCAAACAAGATTGTTACTGAAACACTTGTCGGGGACAGATTAAAGATTGAAATTCACAGCTCAACGAGGTAGGTGTGAGACCCATCACACAGAAATGCGCTCGAAGAAGATTTACCTTTTCTTGTAAAAAGAAAATATTTCTACTATTGAGAAGCGTAGAAATAGCAACAATTGTATCAGGCACAGTGAAAGAAAAGGCGGCACTGTATCAGGGAAACAGACACTTCTTTAAATAACAGTGAGGTAGCATCTAGTTTGATTGTATAATTTTTTAAGAGAATCCATGAATTCCCATTACTTTTTAATTTCATAAAGCCTAGTTCAATTCAAAAAGTTACTGCACAGTTCTGCTCCAGCTGTCTGTTCCCCATTGCTGGAGAAAAAAAAAAAAAAATTGCTTAGATCAGGGCAGAAGTTATTAGAAACAAAGGAATAAACACGGAGTATATTTAGCATTTCAGAAGGTTCTTCAAGTCTGAAATCCTATGTAAGTTGTGGGGAAGAACAAGAATATTTCTCATTTACTCTTTGGTCAACCACTTAATGGAGAGAAATTACCAGAAGGTTTGAATGGCCAAACAGTTACAGAAAATAAAAATGTTCATGTCTTAGAATAGGTACAGGTAACTAAACTAAGAAATGCCAGAATTTATTCAGACTCTATATCTCTTCTTCTGTCTTTATAATCCACTTTCCAAAGGCACATCATCATATTAATAATTGATGCTCCCCACTTAACACAGAGCTTTTGAGCAAAAGATCTGAAAATGCCTCATACATTTACATCAATAGGGGTATTGAATCTTGCCTCCTGCAGAAAAGGGTCCTCTAACCAGGCTTCCATATAAACTCACTTCTTTCTGGTATGAGAGAGCTGACTGTTAGAATTTATAAGCCAATGAATCCCAAATGTTGTCAAAAAGGAAAAATATTAGCACTATTTTGAAAAACTATACTAAATCCACTGAATTTATATCTGGTGCTGATAGGAATACATACCAGGAAACGAGTAAAAAAAAAAAAAAAAAAAGAAAAAGAAAAAGCAACCTTACAGACTCAAAAACCTTCTATTAATTAACTGGAGGCAAGATGTTGTTTTCAGAAACTGCAGCCAACACACCTCAGGGCTACATGCCAGGTTTGTAGCCACGGGAATGGGCAAAGCAAAGGCAGATATAAGAGGGCTAATAAAAAAGAAGATAATGGGAAGAAAAACAGCTAGAGTAAATCCAAACAAGAGATAAAGGTATAGAAACATAACCAAACAGGAACTAGAGCAAGTGGAAAAGTGCTAAAGAGATGTCACATGAAAAGCAGGTCACCCCCATGCCAGCTGATGCAGGTTTCTCCTAGCACCGGAGGCAGAGAGTCCTGCCTCTGAGCAAGCCTGAGATCTAATGGGCATGACAGAAAAACTACAAATATCTAAGTGACATCAGGATGACAATGGATAAGAAGTCCAAAGGGGATCACTCAATTTGTTTTTTAAAAGTATTTCAAAATTCGTTTTGATTTCTCCAATGTATGCAGACACATTGCATGCATGAGCACACATCTATAACACACACATCAATGTGCATGGGCATTTCTGGAAACAAATAGAAATAAGAGGAGGAATTTTTTAAAAAAATAAAGTATATAGTGGCCAGGAGCCATTTAACACTTCTTAACAGCTTTTGAGGCATAAGCAAGAGGTAAAGAGTGTTCATTTGCATTATTTGGCATCATATGAGCTAAGAGACTTATTTTCCACCCAAAGCAGTTTCATATAATAACCTCTAAGGGTTTTGTGACAAGGACTGCTGCAGCACACCTGCCAGCCTACCATGAAATTCTTGTAGAGACTCAGAGAGTAGCGCCTAACATCCACTGGGAATATCGCAGTCTGTCAGACAGCATAAATCACATCTTCAACACTGCTATGTGAATGGTTAACATTATCCAAGCCTAGTCAAAAAGATGAATATTTTCTTCACTATGCAAAGTGTAGGACAACCATGTGAGCTTACTTCTGTGCAAATGAAGACCTGCAGCAAGGTGAGATGACATTCAGAATTGCTTGAGCCTTTTCCAAACCTCATTTAGAAATGCAATCTTTCTCCTTGACCCTGCCGCTTGAATTATCATGTCACCTTGAAAATGAAGTATGGCTTTGCTGGACTGATGGCCTCTCACATATTTTTCCTCAGCTCAGTGACTTCAGGTAGGGGACAGAACATCCAGTTTTCAACACACGTGACACAAAGTAAGAAGCTTCAGTGCCTGGCTTGTCAACATGCTAAGGGGAATGCTACGTTCTGACTGTCTGACAGCTAATTGGCGCACAGCATCCTGACATGATAGGTAAAATGTGAAATACAGGAACCTATGTTCGTACTCAAATCCCAGTCCCACCAGCACTTCCCTGAAACAAACAAAAGGAATAACTGGTTGCAGAGTCAATGTGTACAATGCAGCAGGTACGGTTCCAACCCAAAATCTGTGGAAAGAGGAAAACCTCAAGCTATGCTATGACAGTCGACTAAAACATGAACTTAAAGACTCACTGCCAATACACCCTTATTTGGCAAACTGGGCCATGACAGCCCTGGTGCTGTTCAACACCACACATATATAGGAGCTTCAACAACTGTTTCAAGGAGGACAAAAATTTGATGTGAATAGGAAGCTGAAGTTGTCATCGGTCTTACTAAATGTTCGCTAGCTTTCCTCCAAAAAGCAATCTCAACTTTTAATTATAAATGGCCCTCAAGCACTAACCTTTTCTTCCTCATTTACCCTACTAATTATTGCATTATATTGTGTCATTATTGGTGACAGTGAGAATGCTAATAATCAAATCCATTTAAAATGGACTCTCCCTCCTCAAAGGCTGGAACTGTCCAGTTAAATAGAAAAAAATCAGCATTTTCAAAAATTAAATCCTACTGCACCTTTTCAAAACAAGACACCTCCCAGGAGCTTGTCAAATATATCTATAGGTGAATCATCTTTTAACATTAGTGAAATAAGAGCCAAGCAGATTGTGGACCAGACTGATTAAACTAGAAATATAGTAGGAACAAGAAATGTAATTTATTTGCAAAAGTTTTTGCTTGTTTACGAACTGAATGTTCATCCCTCAAAGACTTTTCACATTCAGGTCTACATTCACCTGCAACAAATCATTTCTATTTTGGGTTATTCTATTGCTTGGTCTTTTGAACAGTTTCTTGGCAATCTGTGGACTTAAATTCACCATTGAGCAATTTTGCACAGAAAATTTGCAAAGGAATCTGCACCTCCTCTGAAAAATATCTACAGATCTACAAATCCATACATATGTCTGGGTTAAGCTGTTCTGGAAACACATCCATGAATCAACTAGTTTCCTGCTTTTGAAGGAGTTCACTGGGTAACATCATGGTTCAAGTATACACTACAGGTATGTTACAGACGACAGTATACAACTGGTCTGGGCTGCAGTTGCTGCAGCCAGGCACGTGTCCTAGCCACAGTCCCAGATGTTCGCTGAGCCTTGATCCCACTGTGTCTGCAACCCACTTGCATACTCTTGGCTTCTTGCAGAGGCTGGACACGAGGACTTGATGGGCACCCCAAGGCACCCCAGACAGGTGACACTCAGTATGACTTGGATAGGGAGCACGGCTGTGGCCTTCGTCAAAGAACAAGTCTAATTGCAGTCCAGGCTCTGAGGACACCCAGTCCTCTCAGAGTATAAGGCAGAAAAGACCCACCCATTCACCCAGTTTGTCAATGGGTGTTTTTTCAGTGAAAGGATACAGAAGCTTTCCAGATGTGATACAGCCAACATCTGCCAGGACACACCTTGATCTGGATAAATACCAAATAAAATCTAGGGCAAGGATAAAAAAACAAACATGCATTAATAACACAAAAACTGAAAAATACCTGCTAAGCTTATCTCAAATACTTAAACAAGACTCTTTTAAACTGTACATTAAATTGTAAGATTGTTTTCAGTGTATTCAGGTATGTTTCTACCACAGCTGAAAAGCAGCCCTGGGATACTTAACAAGGACAAGTAACATTCCTTCCTTAAACTTGCTGCCAAAGTCACACATATGATGCATTTTATCCAAGTGTCTCTTAGGACAAGGTTGTAATCTTAAGGATCTACCTGGAAAGCAACACCCATATCTGGGGAAATACAGTGTCATCTATTTTGTCTCTGATACAGAAGCCCTGCTAGCCAAAAAAGAGTTCCTCACAGCAGCTAAAAGGATAACCTCCAACTTTTTCAAATGTTTCTCAAGTCTAGCAGCCTAAGATTTTGCTGATTTTGAAGATTTTGGTAGGGGAGGGCAGCACTCTGGCAGCCCTGGCAGGGAGCTGCCCACCTCCCTGTGGCCTTCTGCCATTCACACCGTGGAGTGCTGCCATTGCTGGTGCATCCTCCCCAGCACGGCGTTTCCTACGAACATTCCTCAGGTGTCAGCCAGTATCTGAAGTCTCATCCTAAATCCAACAAGCAACCATAAAAGAAATACAAATTTGAGCTTAAGCTGCCTCCTGAAACTCAACTGCTTACCCTATCATATTGTCCAGGGTGGTTGCTAGTGCACCAAACAGTGATCTGATTAGGCATGAAGCTCTGCACAGCATTTTCATTTTTTGCCACCTTGCCCCCACCTTCGAGACTTTTTTTTAATTAGCCAAGACCAAATATCCCACCTCATTTTGAACTAATTCTAAGGAAATGGGGGCCAGGGGAGGACTGCACATTCAATACTTACAGAGCAGACAACTACAAAGATAAAAAGGCCTGAAACTTTTAGGAATTTTAGACAGCATCTGAAATGTAAGAAACATGTATTTACTATGTGGCTAGTTTAAAACAAATCTTTTCTGTTTTCTTAATAGCTCTGACATTTCAGAAGCATGATGGTAAGCAGTTATGGGTGATAATATATCACGTCAGAGTATGGACACCACAACGCAGGGTCAGCAGGGGCTTGGGAAGCCTCAGTGACTATAAGGGCTCCTGCCCCAGGTCTGCTGCCAGCTGGGTCTCATTGCACGGGAAGGAGGTTTTACCCCCTAGGAAAGCCGACTGAAGGTTGCAGCATCAGCCCATCAGCAGGTGCTGGGACCTGGAGCAACTTCCCCGCGGCTACTGCCAGCCCCCGACAGACCCAGAGCCCCATCAGCTCGCCCCGGTCTCTCCCAGGGAGGCAAAGGAACATTGCCACTGCAGGGAGGTGGCACAGCCGAGCAGAAAGCACAGCTTGTTGCGTGGAGGGGTGGTGTCATGAATGACTTCTTCAAAACTGGACTTCTAATATACATCCTGAAAGACGATTTGAAGAAGAGAACAAGCTTTAAGAATCTCCTGGTTTTAACAGTGTCTCTTTAACCCAAATATACTTCACGAGCATCTCTAGATAAACCAACTAGCAAAACCAGATAATTTCTCCACAGCATATCTGTGCCCTTTGAAGGAAAGCCCAGTTCTGGATATGTGATGCCATCAAATCTTCTGAAGTGTCAGAGCTTACTACTGAGTGGGTTAAACAAGAATAATTCTAAATCAAAACGTGGACATTGAAATGTGTGCTCCTGAGTAAAAAAATCTTAAGATTTAGGACTTTCAAATTACCTTTTTTTTTAATCTTACCATAAAAGGCAACTCTTAACTAATTATTTTCTGGTTGCCCATCAGTATGTTACACAGATTTTTAATTATTTTAATAATTTACAGAACTCTTTTTGGTGATTTGCCCTTATTACATCTTTTCATTAATCAAAGGCATTGATGTTCTTATTCCATTTTTTTCAAAAGTAAACATTCAAACATTGCTTTTCTGATAGAACGACAGATGTAAGGTTTGATTTAGGCCTGATGACAAGCAAGAAGGAAAACATTCCTAGTTACTAGGATAATTAGTTGAAAAGGGAACAGTCCAATAAACAGCTGCATTGGCAGATGCTATAGAACAAAATAATAAAGCAGAGTGGTCCGAAGAGAGTCAGAAATAATTTTTAATCACAGTGGAAATAAGTCCCTAAATCGAGCTCATTGACTGAAAGCAACGTAAGTGACTGGAGACCTTCAAAAGATCTCTTCCTCTTTAGAATTGTCCAAATTGGCAGGAAAAAACCCAACGGCATATAAAAATACATTGCCACAGACAATCTGGTACAAAGGGGCTACAATACCCTATGAAATACAAGTGGTAGTAACCTTACACAAACTTTGCACAGCATAAAAATCTAGAGAAGGCAGAGGAAGAGGGGAAGCAAGACAGTTAGGTAACAACTTCTAGAAATGTCAGGTAGCCCTGCTCTACTGAAAAACAAGGTGGCAGAGAGAGGAAAGAAGATAATAAAAGCTTGAAAAGAGAGAAATTACAACAAAAGTATTATCAGACCTTCATAACTGATAACTTCTTTTGGCATTGTGTGATTTATGGAAAATACCTAGTGCCAGCTTAGACATGCATCCTCTACCCTGCTTGTCTGTTCTTCCCATCTCTACATTACAGTTCTATTTTGGTATTTTTGAGAATTTATTGTGTTATGAATTATTAAAGCCCAATCCAGATTGGTCTGGTTTTAATGTACTTGATATTTTCTGTTTGCGCTTTGAAATTATCATTTCTAATAATCATTCAAATTATTATTGAAACAAGAAATGGCAATAACTTGATTTTAAGACATAAGAGAAATAAAAAAACATTAATTAAGCCTTTATAAATTCATAACCACTTGTCTGTAAATAACAGAAACTCATCTAAAGGAGCTGGCAAGATATAGTAAAAAAGCTTTTGGAAATGGTTATTTTATTAAATGTAGAATTTAGAAGGCTGTTTTCCTCCCATCTGTTTGTTTTCATGGCATTTTGTATTAGGAAAGCAGTGCTTTTAACAGCTTACAGTTGAGAAGTGATCAGCCTTTGACTCGCCTGTGGTTTGCAATCTGTCTCTTCCTACAGCGCTAATCTGGCACAGGGATGCAAGTACAAACCCCACGCCAAATCCTGTGCTGATACATGCCTCCGGTGCAATCCTATTTGACTTCAGTTGGAAATGCATGAAGTGTAAATCTATGAAGGATTTCACCCCCTGTTGTAAACCAAATGATTTTTAGTCTAATCCGCATGTTGTGTCGGGCAGTTTAGCTCCATTTATTATCTCAGCAGAGTTATGCTGATTTACAACAGTCAAGGGGCTGGCCCCGTATGTACAACTGCACTACAGCAATGAAAATATTTCACGGGAAGTTCTGCCAGAAAAATGCACTACTCCCCAGATTATAAACCTATGCTGTACTGGAAACAATGGATTCGACACTCCCGCTCAATGCCTTTGTTCCATCAAACACCAGGGAAAGCTACCACAGGCATGAAGAAAGATGCCTGCCAGACTTCTTCACATCTGCTCATATTGCACTAATTGCAGCCATTGAAATTCTCCTGCTCCATTTGTTCAGCAGCAGTGCAGGAGAGCGTCACTCCACACAATACCGTGCGCACAATGAAAGGAGGAATATAATTGCGAACCGATGAGCTAAGACAACATACAGATTGGGAAAAGATGCAGGGACACCTCATTGGAAAGGCTCTGCAGATCAACACGGAGATGAGGACATGCAGCACTGGGCTCCATGCAAATCTGCAGAGCTATTTGCAGAGGCCAAACCAAACTAGTAAAAAGTGTGAAGCTGTGGAAGGGGAAGAGAGAATTAGTATCCAAGATTAAAGGGTTTGCTAATTAAATCCCAGGCAAAAATATCCTGAGAAAATTTGAACTTAAGCTCATATCACATTGGTATCTTTTAATATATTAACAGATTCAATTTCCTTCATGTCTAAATGAGGTAAAAGACTACTTTGAGGTAAAAAGTGAAATATATTGATGCACTTAAAGACAGAAAAACAGTCAGTTGGATTTTGCATTGGGTATATGTGAAAAGCTACTATGACGACTACAGAAAGACTGTTAGACACATATTTTAATTAAAGTGAAGTACTTAATAAAAGCAACAAAACACTGAAGAATAAAGCTGTGAAATCAGCCAAGGGGCTTATAAGAAATAGTTTCAAAGAAATGTTAAAAGTAATATAGAAGGTATTTAATAACAACTTTAGAATAGGTGATACGATTGATGCTTGTAACAACAAAGGGTTATTGATCATTAGGTAGAGGCTGTAATCAATTTCACCAGGGTTTATTTATAAACTATCAATGGCAGGATACAGCCTAAATATGGAGTGTTATTTTATTCATTTGCAGAAAAGAAATCATTTTCTAGACATTTATATTTAAAAACTAATCCCTGCAGAAATAAAAAAAAAAAAAAAAAAAGAAAAAAGGAATAAATGAATGTTTGAATTCAGACCTCATCTTTGATAAATTGAACTTGACATGAAGGTTGTCCAAGATTTCATATTTCTCAGAAGAAGCAGATCTGGACAAACTTGTCATTTCACTTCCCAGTTGAAACCTTTGCTCAAATTCTGCAGAGCTATTGTCCCATGAATCATCATCCGTGGTAAAATCTGGATTATGAAGAGCCATGCACTGCAACCTGTCACACATTTTCAGTAAACATAATAAAACAAAACAGTGGTTTATTTCATCAGGTAGTAGATACAACTGATCTTACTTATCTTTAGGTTCACTGTGAGAGATTTTAATGGAAAAATTCATAGAAAGCGATTTATTCAGTACAGACTGAGCTGCCTTTGGTGACCAGCTGGGTAGACTGGGGAGCAAGAACAAAGACCCCACGACTTTTAGGTGCACCTGGGAGAACCAGCTGTCTGACACACCAGGCAGATGTACCTCAAGGTGTGTAAACCCCCTATAAGCACAAGTTCTATAGTTCTGCTGTGTCTTTCAGTGCATCTGATATAACACTACATGGAGGAAATAAGAGCACACAACCTGCAGTTGCCTATCCTTAGGGCTCTCTAATCACCCTGACCTCAGACCATACATCCTTCCCTTCCCTATTTACAGCCCCTTCTTTCCACTCAAGGTCCTCCAGAGTAATTCTCTGCTCACAACCCCTGCCATTCACTTTATTTCCCAACAGGTTTGGTGTCAGGATATAAGAACGAACCATGCACAATTAAATAGAAGAGAGCTTAGAAAAACATATTTTGAGTAAAATGAAAGTAACTCACCCATTTTCCTCTGAGGAAACCTTCAGTAGCGGTGTCTTCTCTGTAAAGCCAGTGTTTTTTGACCTTGAGGTGAATAATTTGGAAAAATTGAAGTGATACCTTTGGAGAGAAAAAAAAAAAACAAACAGTAGGTCTGCAGCACAATGATTCACTACAGTTCTACAGAACACTTTGCTACAAGTGCATCTAACTAGTTAAATACTCTTTAAGAATGGCGTTCACCTCAATTAAGGTTTTCATTAAGTTTGAACTCGTCATGGTAGTCTCTTCCTTATAGTCATGGGGGACTTTACTTATTCATGTAAGTTCACATTAATATACTTCATAAAACATAAAATAATAGGATAATTTCTGTCCCATAAATGTCATTTGAGACATGGATCACCAGAAATCTACTAATCCCTACAACAACCTCAGCACCCTTCATATTAGGGAAGAAAACTTTATCTGAAGCACAAGTACTTCACTCCTGCAGCAGAATCCCTTCCAAACAGTTTCTATCAAGTCTTGGTCCTGGTGCTGTAGATAATTAACAGAGAGTAAGCTACTTCTTGGCATATTGCAGTTTAGCATCATTAAGAAGCCTTTTGCTAAAATATAAATCCCAAAGCTTACGAAACAGCTGAAAAGAACCAAGCACAATCACAGGGGTCTGGCTTCTGGAAGGGATTAAATAATTGAGCCATTTTAGAACACTCTCCACTACCTGGCTCTTCCATCAAAACCACGATTATTCAGACATTCTCAGATTTATTCCATTCAAAACTGCAGCCACCCACCACCAGAAAGTCCCAAAGAAGTCTGCAAGACATACAGTCAATATGCAGATCTCATTACTCCCAGAGACACTTAGAGGAAACCTAAAATGTCTTCTGTTATTGCTGGATTGTGAGGGGAAAGAAATTATAAAATCACAGACAACTAAACAAATACACAAATGTGACTGGTAATTCAATCTTTCAAATATAAGGCCAGTCCAAAAAGAAAGATCTGTGTATTTAACTTTATAACACAATGGAAGACAGTGGACTTTGCAAAATTAAAATCTTCAGTTCATGCTTCAGCTTGCTTGTTTAGCAGTGTTATCATTCAGAGGCCATGCTAGGTGTGGAGCAACTGGATATGGTTATTTCAGCCTTGAGTGGCCACAAGGCTCATTCAAACTCTGCTGTAAGCACCATATTTGCAGTCTCAACAGAAGAGAATGAATGAGTTAGAGAGACTGAATTATCCAGTACCTCCAGTCACATATTGGGCAGATTACAATTCAGGTGCTACGTTGCACTGACACTTCATCTGTGAAGAGGTGATTGCATACTCTAAAGCTATCAAAATGCTTCCTTTTTTGAATAGGAGAATATCATTCACACAAAAATTTAAGTGGAAAAACTCCGGTATTTTGAAGCAAGTGCTATTCTAATCTTATCATGGACTTAGATGTGAAAGATTACCTACAGCTTTTACAAAATGGAATCCATAAGGATAGTAAAAACACTATCAGGACTTCAAATGTGTGCTCACCAAGCATTACTGAACGCACCTGGCTAATCCCAGCATCTCACTACATTCAAAGTTTGCAACCAAAGGTGACAATTTTAATAAAAATTCTGATGGTGGACCTGAACTTGTACATTCAGAAATTTAACTTACGTAAAGACCAGTTAGCCGTTTCTGCTTTTAAACAAAATGATGCCACTTGTTCCACAAAAAAGGCTCCAAATAATATATACTATATGCTGTTCTGGTCTAACCTTGCATTGCACACACCATTAACATTTCCACACTTGCTCTTCTTCATTTCCTCCTAGGACATGTGCCAAAGCTGAGATTACTCACCAGAAAACTTTCTACAAAGACTTCCATTTTCATCTAATTGTTAGAGGTTGATACCAACCTTTGTGTTACATAGGCATACATATAACTACTGACAATCCCTCTCCTCAACAGGTCTTCACCACTACTTTAAGCGAGTGACCAGTATGCAAAGAGTGCTGAAGGGCAAAGCAACCACAGCAATGGCAACCAGAAAGAAAGGATAAAGGTTTGGTGGAAGGTAGTTTAAATGACAGAACTGGATTTGAAGGATCCAGAAGGCTAGCTAAAACTGTCACCTTCATTTTCTTTTTGCACATTTATTATCCTCACTTGCTGGTATAGGTCTTGCCACTTTTAAAAGGAATTGTATAGCTTCACAGGTTGCCAAGAATGGCCAATACAGGAAAAATAGAAAAGGTCTTCAGATAAAGTGAAAACAATTAGTACATGACAACATCAATTTGCAGAGAATAAAAACTCATGGGCAAGAATAAGCAGCAGGAAGCAGCCAGGTTTGACAAAACAAAAATGATTAGAGAAAAAGCAGAAGAGCCTCAACTCCCCCGTGATGTGATTACTCTAATTAGAGAATGAGAGTAATAGAAACAATAAAGCTAATTAGAGCATAAAAGAATCTTGAAGGCTGAAAGCTCTAGAAAGAAAAATTGTAAAAACATCATGAAAAAATAGCATGGATTATAAAAATGAAAGTCATCCCTGAACGGAGAGCCTAATGCAAGCTCCTCTGTGCCTCTCATACTTTTGCAGAGACACTATTGGTGCGATTTGGTCATCCACTTCATCAAAAGATAACAGAGATCATCTGCAAGCAAAACCTAGGAAGGCCCAAAGACTCCCTGCTATTAGAGGAGCAAGTCTGTAGTGCTCAAAAACCCTGTTAGCATTATTCTTGGCACTTCTTAGGTCTGCAAGTGGCTGGCAATTGTGACACTGTGTAAATAAGGGAAAGAAATCAGTGTGACACATTTCAAAACCCAGGATCAGTTTACATTTTGAATATTTCTTCACAATCAAAAGAGCTAGAAACTTCGGTTATACCTACATGCTAGAATGGAGTGCAATCCATCTCTACTGAGTAATTCAGCAACATTACCAAGGAGCTAATCACTGGGTTGGCTACTAACCCATTGAGCACAGACCCGTTCACAGGATGAGAAGACTGATCTAGATTTACACTGTGCAGGTGAGGAGCTGGTAATTGTGTCCCCTGTTCTTTCATGGTTCAGACTCAAAAATCATTAGTATTTTATACACCAAACATAAGAAGAGACATGAAATAATTACATTTACAAACGTGTATATATTTACATGTAGATATGCACATAGATCTTCACACACAAAAAAATTAACATTCTCATTTCCCTTTCATTGAAAAGCGATGGGAGAAAACTAAAACCAAAAGCTATGGAAAAAAGTATTTGACGAGGACTTCTTCAAAGACTTACAAAGCACCACTTATATGGAAAGATCCATGTAGAACTGACATCAGAGAAAGAAGAGCATGTCCTGCCTCCTGTACAACCAACAGCTGTGGCTACATTCATTCCCACATTTGCTACAGCTGGGCATGTTTTTTAATTAAGAGAAATCTTCCAAACAGAAGATTGTGTTCCTAACCACTTGGCTGCTGCTGTGACAGCAGCTGTATATACGGACTCTGCAGGAGTACAGGTTTGTTCCGAGGAAGCGTGTTTCCTGAGCTGATTACTTGCAGTCAAAGTCATACTTTCCCATCGTTAATCTTTCAAGCAATTACAATTTCTGACTGTCTCCACAGTAACTCAGAAGAGGAACCAGCATCATAGGAGGGCTGTCCATACCCCAAATGATACAGCAGGTTCTGCCAAGTCATGGAGGTGTCCACAGATGAAGCTCCAATTGCCTGACAGCAGCTGGAGAAGGATCTGACCCACAGCACGAAAAAATACAAGCATCCAAAAGCAAGTCCCAGGCATCTAATGCAGGATTCCCCAGATGCTGTGCCTGTGCCACTGCTCCCATGGATAAGCAAGGTTCACACTCTTTTAGTGGCAATTTGTACTTCTCTACGGCTTTACAGCAGAGATACAACCTTCAATCTCCCACACTCATTTGAGCAGTTTAAGGAGAAGCAGGGTCCCCCTGCCCTTCTGGCCATGTGGAGAGGTACACGGAGAGCAGGAGAGGAAAGGAAGAGATGTGGGAGACTCCAGTTGCTCCCACTGACAGGCTGATGACTCCTTGGACGTTATTCAGTCTGTGGCTGAAGATTGCTGCAGGTTCCACCTACAACACACCATTGTTTCCCCTTACCTGCAGGTGACAACTTCCAAAGTCTTCAGGGGACTTTGGATGAATTCCAAAGAGAGAACTTGATTCGTGCCGTTGAGCACCAGACCTGCCCCCTGACCACATTTTTAGGCATTTCCTAATGTGTTTACATATGCTACTTTAAACAAAAGGAAAAGGAAGACTTTATGGTAGGAACTGTTGTTCAGCAATAAGCAACCTTCCAATTCCAAATGCACTACAGCAGAGGACACCTAAAAAAGTAAGCATCCTACAAGAACCTGAGAAAGGAAAAGACCATACTGATCCTAGTTAGCTGGTAAACACTTAAAATAATCACTACATTTGGCTGGAACCTAATATTTAGCCTTGTATTGAAAATATTAATCATGCCACACAATGCATTGTTTTCACTCCCTATAATAAAAAGCATACATTTTAAACATCAGCTAATATAATGCTTCATCTGCCATATGCTACATTGTGCACGCAACTATCAGTAAAAGAGCTATTTCTGTGACAACAGAAAGCAATAATTCTCATTCCTGTGGAAAGGATTTCGTCAGAATTGAAGAAAAGGTGAATATGGCAGCACATGTATTATGCAAGAACACCAACAGTTTTGAATATAACTTATTGGAAATTTCACTACATAAAAAATTAAAAGCAGAATCTCTTCAGGGAAAAAAAAAAGCATGCTTCCTTGAATTAGTAATCACTAAAACCATTACAGGTGTGAGGTTGCCTCTTAAACAAAAGTCCAGGAATACTACCAAGCCAAGAGATTATAACAAACACAGTAAAGATTTAAGCAAAGTTTCCTAGAGGAGAAGGCAGCCAGAGTAAGAATATGAGGGATAATTAATCATGCAGGAGACTAGTAACAACAGTAAGACTTTAATTTATCATTTCTACATTCTAATAGGCTAAAGCCTAATTTCAGAAGCATCACCTTCCCTGAATAGAGAACATTCATACAAATCACATGTACCGAACTAATTACTCAACATAATTGTAAACATGCATAAAGCAGAAATAAATTGAAAAACAGAGAGATTTTTACAAAAAACAAAACAAAACAAAACAAAACAGAACAAAACAGAACAAAAACAAGAAAACCCCACACTAGTTGGGTATTTGTTAGTTTCTGATAAAAGTCCACTTTGGGACAATGGTTAAATGGTACAAACTGTGCTGACTAACACCACAGCATTCAGCTTTTAAACACTTACTGTGTACTAAGCAGCTGTATACACACATCCATCAACATTATAATATATACGTGCCCACACAGAGACACAACACTCCGTCAAGTTTTCTCCTGAGTGGTAGCATGTCATGGGGGAACTGTTATGAGCACCCATTGCAAATGAAGTATGGCCAACTGATACGCTGAGAGTCAGGGGAAGGATCAAAGACTCCAGAGCTCACATCTCTAAACAGGCTTCAGAAGTTTTCTGATGACTGCTTTATGTAGCTTAAACTAAATCAGCAAATAACCTCTAGACCTTTTAAAAGCATGCACCATTAAGATGTCAGAAAAAATTTAGCAATTAAAGCATTACTTAATATAGACTCATTTTCTCTGACTTTCCTAATTTTCTGTTAGACAGGACCGTACAGGATTCCCCAGAGGACTGCAGCGCTGGCACTAACTGACAGCAAGACACTGCAAGAGGCACAGCCAACTCACAGATCTCATATTGAGAAGCGTCTGCCACGCCAAGACCCCAGACAAATAAAGAACATGCTTAAGAAAGATCTGAAATGTGTGCCAAGCTTTTCCAAGATAGAAATGGTTCCTTATACAGAGCACAGAAAATGTGCTTGCTTCATTCACTTCTGCTGGATTTGGAGAGTGAACGTGTCCTGCAAGAGCATGTGGTAGTGGTCCCTCCTCCTTCTTTTGTGCAATATTCTGCTATTTGAAGAAGGAGAGCAATTTTAAGTTCAGAAATAGCTTGGAAAATAGATTGCTGCTTGTGTTTCTTTTTTTAAAATCAAATCAGGCTTTGTAGCGTTATTGTACTTCCCTAAAAAATGAAATTTTCAGATACCTCCAGGATTTGGTAGCTCCTTTTCCTCAAGTGTCTTTGCCTGCCTCTTGTCAGGGGAAGTCTCCATCATAAAGACATCGGGACATGGTTAACAGACCACGACCTCACAGCAGTGGGTGAAGCTAAAAGAAAGTACTTCATCCTTAAGCTGCCCTGAAGCTCCTCTGACTCTACCTAAGAGGACTAAACTGTTCACACATTTTCCACTCCCATGTCAGGGCACCATGAGGTCCATGACCTCCCCACCCATGGCCTGTCCCACAGCACCCAGAGAGGGAGCAGGGATGGGATGGGGATGGGTATCCAGGCCAGCCCAGATCTTCATGATGATCCGGCAAGGCCACGCTGATGGGGCAGGTTCAAAAACCCTACCCTGTGAAGGACTGAGAAGTTGCACTGAAAAGGCATAACTGTTTCCTCTTCTCTGTTTTCTGCTTCAGGGCAGAAAATTGGAAAGCTACAGGAGACAGCATGCAAAAACTGCAGACAGTCTGAAGGAGAAAATACATTTCAGGAGCAGGTGCTGCCAAAACAGTTTAGCTGTTGGCGACTGCCAGCAAGTTGTAAATTTGAAATAGGCACCAGTAGCCAGTATTGGTAGCGGTCCAAATTCCAAAACCCCAGTTTCTCTATGGATTACACAGATAACCTGTTAAGAGGTATTATTCTCAAATGCTGCAGGGCATACTGAAAAATGAATCTGCTATAGGGAAGCAATTTATTAGCCACACTTTAAGCATGGCTGCACTTGTAATATTTTAGCATATTCTGCAAGCTTGGCTTTTAAATAGCAGCATTTCTCTTTGGCATTCACAACGGGCTTTTAGCCTAACCAGCTCTGATGCTAACTGAATTTATGACAAATAAATTGGGGTTCACACTTTTTTTGTAGTCTGTGAGGCAATTCCAAGAATCTCAAAAGTTAAGGAAGTGGTCATAACTTCAAGTTGTAACTTTATATCTGACCAGACTCTCTTGAAGATGCAATATGTGGCACTTGGATGATGGAAACACAAACAGAAGGATAGGTCTGAGAAACAATCGGATGATGTGACCATCTCTAGAGAAGGTTATTCTTCAAGCATTGCAGTGATATGATGTTGTAGTCTCTAAGGTTTGGGGGAACATATGTCGAAGTATGAACATTCACCTTCAGACCAGCTGAATTTAAGGTTGATACAACAGAAGGAAGCACTATTAAAAGAAGACCATTGACCACTTCACAGATGAGGGAACACTTCCTTACAAAATGGTGAGATAGGATTTTTTTGATATAATTTGCCTTAATCCAAGTGATGTACTGACAAGCTCTCACATGTAATTATGCTTCTGGCCTTGCATAGTCTTATAAGATACTCATGCCACTCACCCCAGTTTTGGAGACTGGAAAGAGTAATTCGTGAGCTATACTTAAAGATAAAGTAATGAAGAAGCTAATTTTCCTCTCTGTAACCATTTATTTAAAAATTGTAGCTCCATATGTTTCATTCCAAGAATTTTGAGATAACATTATTCATACCTGCAACTTTTAAAGAAAAAAAGTAACTGTCACTAAAAACAAAGTGTCTCCATTGCTTAGAGTTAAAACATAAAGCCTGTACAAAAAATAAAATTAAAAAAAAAGGTACAAAAAAGCTCATTAACAACATGAAAAAATATGGCTGATTTCTGTGTCTGGAAAAGTGTTAGAGAGAGGAGGTGAAGGCAAGCAGCAGGCCACCACATGGCTTAAAAAAATCAAGTTGTCATCAAACCAAGCTTTGTTTTAAAAAACCACATTATATATCCCAACTATTGTAAGCTTGCCGGGACTTGTATTTTGTTCTTTGTTCACAAGAATATGAAAGAAGGCAAGTTCAAGAAGCTTCCTATCTGGTAAATAGTTGGGTTCTCATAAGGTATTACAATGTAACTAGGACAACTTATATGGTCTTTATGTAGATCCTGATATCAGTGGACTGGACCCAGCAAAAATGTTAAAATTTACTCTAAAGCTAAGGCATGAGACACAGTACTCAGAGCAGACAGAAAAGAAACAGCAGTAAAATTTCAAGATAAATAAATTGTAGAGGGAGATACAGCTATCATATATTGAAATAACACTACCAAGTTGATAAAGTAATGGGTATTTTTTCACTATAATGGAAGTCCTTCCATTATATTTTTTTTTCATTATTTTAATTATAATGGAGGTACTAAGAATTGCTTTTCAGGTTCTGTCTGAGCATAAGACACTGAGGTTATCCATGTAACTTTTCCCATCTAAAAGTCTGGTCTATGATAGTTACAGTCACTGGCAAGAGAGAGCCCTTCAAATCATTTTCATCCTCCCTGTCTCCCATGCTGATTATACAAGGAACCTGGAGAATTAACTTTGAGATAACAGAAAGACTGCTTCACTAAATAATGTATAAGCCTCACATAAACAATGTCTATATTACTGTACGCCAAAAAGTACTTTTTTCATTTACTTTTTATTTGCTCTTTTTTTGTACAGAAGACTTTTTATCAAAAAAGTTGTTGGGTGTTGATTAGGAATACAAAAAACTACCAACAAGTCCTTCCAAACATGATTTCCTCATAACTTCTTAACAAGTAACTTCCAATACAGAGTAAATCCACATCACTGGTCACTGCATTCCACCTCAAGTTATAGCAGAGAGAAAAATTTTTAAAGCACTGAAAATCCCAGAGGAGCAAAGTAAAGAAACCAAACAGAATAAAAAGGTAGCTGATAATAATACAGTATTTGCTCTTACATTTGGAGAATATTTAGTGAAACCACTCAAGAATAAATGCAGTTTTATCTCACAAAGATGGTGCTCTTCCCTGCAATAGTCCTTCACTATGACCACTGCATCATGTTAACATATGCAGTTTACAAGCCTCAGGAAACTCATTCCACAGTGTTGGGTTCTGTTTTGCTATCAGACACCTTCTGCCTTGAAAGGCCTCAGATATCTACAGGTACCTCAAGACTACAATGTCAGAGAAGGAGCTATCTAATTTATGTTAACAAGGAGCTTTAAAACACAGTTTTTTGATTCAGTGCCAATGGGAGATGAATTTGAAACACAAGATCTGAGTCCAGAAACACACTCAACTGAGATTCCAAAAGGAAAAAAAAAAGGAAGAAAAAAAATAAAAAAACAAGGATGATTATAAATAATGCATTCCAGACAAACTCAGAATTTCCTTGTCTCTTGCAGAGTAGCATGCCAATTATATTTGGCAAGTCTCCCCCCAAGTGGGGAAACTGATCACAAAAACAAAGAATAATGATGCCATTTCAGCTTCCCTTCCTCCTGGTTTAAGCTGTAATCCTTCTCCAAGTAAGAACATACTCCTGTGCACTGAAAAGTCAAAAAAACAAAATCATGCCTCTCAGGGTTCAGAAGGAAATTCCTTTTCCAGCATGGCAGATGGCTTTGTTCCAGCAACATAGTTTAACTATATATCATATTTCTCGATAGCAATGATGCACAACTTCCCTCCCAGTCACACAGATGCCAGACTCTTTCCTCTTAGACACTGTGTTCCCTTTGGACCTATATGGAGTGACACTTTGGTTACTCCATAGTCTCACAGAGTTGATTTCCTTCCATCTTGCTCCTTAAATAACATATACTTGATGAGAAATGTCATAATATTTGCTACGCATGCCCTAAAAATCAGCATTGTCCCAAAGCTAAATAAATCCTGGACATTGATCACCAAAAAAAAAAAAGGGTAGGATTCTGCTCAGTGGCTGTGGACAATAAGTCTTTGCATATGCATGAAAATTTCTGACAATCCAGATGTGAGGTTACATAAATAACATCTCATTCTGTTCTCCCAAAGAAAAAGAAAAGAGAAAAGGAGAAGTGTCAGTGCTGCTGGCTTCAAAGAAAATAAATCTTCAGCAAGAGATTATCTGCAGAAAAGGGGAAACCCCATGCTGACATGGCTGCCCACTATCATCAGCTTCCTTCTGTCTTCTTCCCCTTATTAAGGCAGAAGGCTCCAAGCCGCTATACAAAGAGACAGATGAAAAAAACAGCAGGTCCTTACAAATGAACCCCATTAAGGAAGCAAGACAGATACATCTGTCTCCAAAACCAGAAGAATTGAGATGAAGGGTCTCTGTTACTCGTCCCAACATGGCAGAGATGCTGTGGAGCACAGCTAATTTAGACAGAGACAGGAGAAAGTTTACAAGTTTTTGTTTCTTCAGGCAGATACAGTGCCTGAATAAGTTATTCATTTTCAATCAAGAACACTTGCTAGTATTTTAGAAAGCATGAAAAAAAAGTCTTTTCATCGAAAAAAAAGCAAAGCTTGTCCTTTGTTACTTGTTGAACCAGTTACACAGCTATTTGATTATACACTCAAACAGATCAAAAAGGTTTAACGCTCTCGAATCAACAGTACTTCCAAATAAGAGAAGCCTGAAACCCACATCAAATGCCTGAACATAGGATAAAGTATAGCACTAACAAAACACAACTTCTCACATATATCTTTTGAATAAAACAGCTCCAGAAACTGTTGCCAAGATAAACAGCCACTGCATTAACAAATGTTTTTTTAATACAATTTGCATAGGTAGTTTGCAAAAAGAAATTATCTGTAGAGTGTGACACAGCAGGAAAACTGAAGGATACTCTGAGACTATGGACATGCAAAGGAAAAACGTAAGTGGATACTCTAAGCAGTGGAGCAATAAACAAAATAACAAAAAAGTGAAAATAAGAGAGAAAGACTAAAATGCCCATAACCAGACATTGTTCTTAAAGGTTAATGTAGAGGCAGCTCTTCTGCACCTCAAAAATCAACACAGAATAATGGTTGTTCCTCTACACAAAAATAACAGCTTTAAAGCCCAAATAATGGAATTGCATTTGAGACACGACACTTAGAAGTAGGTTACAATTGCAAGGAAATGTTTTAAAAACAAAGAAACAAAAAAGTGTTTATGAGAAGCAGAAATCCATAGCACATTGTCACAGAGAAAAAAATAATTTTGTACTATTCTAAGGTTATGCAGTGTGAAAGTTAATTAGAACAGTGGAAGAACTAAAGCTACAGGAATTATCTCCTCCAGAAGCATTAGGAAAAAGCATGAGCTAGAGAGAAAAAAATATCATGACACATGGCAGAGCTAAAAGAACAGATTTTAACTTAAGACAAAAGCATACAGACATATTAAATTTTTTAAAGGCCATAGATTTAGAAAGGAAGGATGGACTCCATCAACACTTGTTCTTCATTGCAAGAGGTATGGTTAGAGTCTCAGCTCTGCAGTGTTATTCCAGTTTATATATTCATTTTTTTGGTCAATTACCAAACGTTGTAACCTCAACAGGACAAGGTATGCTCATACTTGCAACTTTCTTGTTAATGAAGACTAAATGTGATATAGACCATGACACCATGAAGACCTCATCCTTGAAGAGATACATATGCAGCATGGGTAGGATCCTGATGATTAATTCTGCATACAAGTAAATAAATTCCATTACATATAAGGAAGCTGGTGTCAATACTGCATTTTGATGATCTCAAAGCATTATATGTATGACCTAAATCTCCCCAGATTCACAGTGTTTAACAAGTATGAAGAGCCAGAATTCTCTTTTCTCCATCCTTTCTCCTTGAGCCTAAAACCTTTGTTGGACTGACATGTCATGAAAATTAAGTGATCGGTCCTACTCTAAATTGTAAATAAATTGGAACATTTGTTGACTGCTTTTGATGTGGAGTTCTTGTGTTTTCTGCCTCACAAATACCAGATTTCCAGCTGAAGGAAAGCATGACAGGTCTAATGACATCAGTGGAGCTCTTTCAACTTTTGCCGACAAACTTATAGGTTCAAAACTGTGATTAGCATGATACCCATACACACAAATGCTTATGACAATCTATCATTCTTTTCTGCCAAACACAGTCTATCTTCTGTCAAAATAGGCTAGTTGCAATATTTATGGCCCTATAATCCTCTTCAATACTATCATGCAACTATGAGCAGGTTTGTAATGGGTGTTTGTTGCCATTTTATTTGTGGTTAAAAACAATAGTTTTCCACATGCTGATGTTCAAAATTTTTACTCTGAAACATCACTGCTCCTTACAGTTCTGGCTTAGCTTATTTTTGGGCACAGGCTACAATATGCCAAGTAGAAGTGAGCCAAAAACAACGTCTAAAATGTACAAATTCCATTGCACCACTTCTGCATAGAGCATTTGCTCTTGTTAGCCTGCGCTGGAAAGTACTGGGAGGCACAAAGTAAAGCGCGCAGAGCAGCTCGGCAAAGAAGCCATGTGCTGCCAATGGATGCAACAAAATCATGTACTTGTATAATATTACAACATAGCCCTGCTGTTTTAGCTTACACAATTAAAGATACATCAGAAAAAGCAGAAGTGCATTGCTTGTTACCCTCCATTTTGAGTTTACTCTTCCCTTTATCAGACAGATTCACTAAATTTGGGTTCATGCATTCCACTGTAAGAGGTTTACATGATGAACCAGCTGTCTATAGACTCCTAAAGAGGATTGCAGCTCACATGTCATTGACATGGCTGAGGAGGTAGAGCTGCTCCTATCACTCCCAGAAAGATTACAGACAAAAGAATATTTGAAGCCGCTTTTACTTTTTTATTTTCTCAGCAGCAGAGAAAATAAATTACGTAAGACCACATGAGTGGGTGGAAAAGTCACTGCAAAATATTTACCTACTCTATTCAAGGAAGTATTGTATTAATCCAGGATTAGACTTCCTACAGTAAATTCATCAATAGCATAGCACTTCCTCCTCAAACAGCAAGTGCAATGCCCTGCCAGACATACCCGTTCAATATAACTGCTAGCAGGGCCATCTGAAAGAAATGATTTCACACTCCAGCACTGCCAAAGCTTCACTTCAGGAAAGGGGAGTCCTTACAGAAACTCTGCTCAAGGATACCAGGGAGTGAATGGCAGATGGACTGTGTTTACTGTCCTTACCGACTAGCACGGAAAGGGGAGTAGCTCAGAAAGTGTAAGCAAAACCTTCAGCCTTTCACAGCTGCTTCTGAATGATGCTAATTCACAGACAGTACTGAGTCAGTATCTTCTGCTGCACTTCGGAAAACTGTGAGTTGCTGTAACTGCCAATCTGTTTTCTATTTCACCCTGCCAAAAAGAAATCATATAAAAATGTGCAGAGGGGAAAAAAAAAAAAAAAATCAACACCCAAGTGTATTACTTGTGAACCTACCCAGTTCTGACAGACATGGCTCCAGCCTGCTGTGCTGTCCTTGACTTAGCTCTGACCTGCTGTGGACAGAGCTCTGCGTGGTCTCTGACTTCTGCTGCTCCATTAGCACAATTATTGCAGGTTGCCCCTGCAGTCCCATTAGTACCTATCAAGCAGAGAATTGCTTGCTCGGTCACTGTCTGTAAGCATTTTGGTGACTCATTTATCAGCTTTTGCTGTATTTCAGAGAGTAAATCACTTGAGCTCCTTATGAATAGCAGGTTTTAAAAAAAGCCATATGATTTGCCAGACTACAGACTGTGACCCTGTTTGTTTTTTTTTTAATTCACTGGCTAATTTCTTCCATCTGCATTAATCTATTTTTCCATCAACTACATTCAATTTAACATGAACTTCAGTTCTCAAATGTATGACCACCACTATCCTGGAAATTTTTATTGTGGCTGAGGAATGATTTCCAGTGCTTCTAACACAAGAAGACAAACCACTCTAATGCTAATTAATTCTAATGGCAGAGATATTTAAAGTCTTCGGTAGTGTGAAACACATCTCTATCACCAAGCAGAACTATGCTCTAAAACATCTGTTCCCAACAGTAAGCTATGAAAAAAAGGTTCTATCCTTCAACCGCAGAGCCTGGGCCCATGAAAAAGTTGCCATGTTATCCTGCAGATCATTTACCACCCAACAACAGAGCTGCAGTGGCTGCCTACCCACATGTCCACCTGATGCAGCGATACATGTAAGGACTGTGGATTTTCAGTGCTTGATTTTCCTTCTCCCCAGTCACTGTCAGCAAAGATTCAATTGCTCTTCCCCACATAAAGCTTTTGCACACCTCCAGGGCAGAAAATCGGGAACAAAATTAAATTCTTATTAATTAGCACAATTTGATCACCTGCGAGTGCAAAGTTCTGATTCCCACAAATTGTTCAGTGTGTCAGAGCCGCCACCCACACACAGACACAGCAGCCAGGAACGAAGTACGCAGTTTTTCAAAGAAAAAGCTTCATTGAGGGATACTGAGTGACTATTTGCTTCATCTTACACGGATAGCTACTCTCACATCAGCTAGTTAAAGCTCATGCATGCCCTCCTGCTCAACTGTGACTGCCTCTGTGCAACACATTTCTTTTCAAAATCTGGCTGTCTGGTTGGCTTAACCCTTCAACCTTAAAAGGTAAAAAAATCATTGCTGACATTAAAAGCCTTCCTCCATTTAAACAGAGGTTTACATGAAGAAACAGCTGTCCAACTCCAAAGAGGATTGAAGCTTGTATGTTACTGGCATCTCTCCACAATTGGCCTAAGAGGTCTAACAAAGATGAACCCCACATAACCATATTATTAACCATTAGGAAGAGAGCAGCTGCTTGCAAAATTCAACAGTTTTGTCCAATGTCACAGGGACTCAACTGAAACATTTGATCTTTGGAGGCTGGTACACTGCAAATTTTTCATTGAGTGCTGAGTTCAGTTTTTAACCTGACTGTTGGAAAAGTGTGAAGCAATTAATTAGTACCCCTTAATTCTTTCAACAGAGCGCTTTTAGAAACAAATATTAATAGTGGTGGACTTTTGTTTACCCAATGTCCTGTCAGAATCAAAAAGCATTTGAGTGGCTACATGGGAGTGCTATGGTTTTAGTCTGCTGATGACAGAACAGAAATTGTAGTACATGACCAATCTGAGATATTGTGAACCATTATAAGAAATAAGTACTGAGATGATGAATAGTAAACTGCAACAGAGAAATTAAATAACTCTGAATACAGGGAAATTTCTCACGAGTGAGGTCAATTTCTGTACATTTCACTAACAGCAAAAACTAAGTTAAAATCAGTCTTTTGCTGAACACATCTCTTTTACTCAAATGAAACCAAACACGCTCATTTACACCATACAACCACATTTCTGTCTTCCTTTCGTTACCACTCCAAGATGCTTTTTTCCAGGAAATAGGGAAGAGCAAGTTATAAAGGGGCAGCAGACCTTTCCAATAACTTACTTATTAGCCTATTGTGCATAATGTCATCTTTCTGTTATACTTCCTACCATTCAAGCTAAAGGTTTGCTAGAGCTGCTTATTGCTTCTTTAGAGTTTTTCAGGGTTTTAATGGTATTTTGTAATGTAGTAGGGGTAACAGCAGGGAGCTTTAGTCCGAGCTAAGAGAGTCTCAGCAGTCCTATGCCCCTACACAGTTTACTCATGACAAACTGGGTTGCGACCACATTCCTCCATGTTAGCAACAAATGCTTCAAAGCATATATTCAAAACCAAATAAACCAAATTAAATCAATTAGTAAAGTCCTGACTTTAAAACTTCTTTAATATTATTTGTTCACTGTACTGTCATAGTATTTAAAGATCCTTCTGGGGAATCAAAACAGTCACTACAGATAAGAAATGGAAAGAAAGCCAGAACTGTCACCATTCAGGCAGCAAGCAGAATCACCAGAAACCACATGAGAATGATGAATGTGGCAGTTTGCTGTGAAGTCATCTATCTGTTCTGGACTCTTCTCTAATGTTTGTGTGATTGACATGAAAAAATCAGAATGGTTCCTACACAAACATGCAATTATGATGTGAAAATGACTGCTTTCCTTGACTGTTGAACAGAAGATGATTTCATTTTATTCTAACAGCCAAAGATCAAAATTAGTCTTAGGACACACAAAAAATGTGTTTTGAATGTTTTTGAGGGTTTTTTTTTCCCCAGCCTTTTTCCCTTGTCTGAAGAAGCTTTTAAATTGTCACATAAATTTTACTTATTTAGACAGTAACCATATCTTCTTGTCATCCAATTCTGTCTCATAAATGTCCTTTAAAAGTAGCAATATATCAATATAATTAAAAATCAAAATTGAGATTTATAATCACTCACCGCTAAAGGCATAACTTCACTTTCATATTGACTTTTCTCTATACAACAGCTTATCCTCTCCCAGCTTCTCCAAATAACAAGAAATACAATTGCAATCTTTCCATTGTATTGCTGCAAACTGAGAATTCAATAGACATTTTTAACTCACTGACCTTCTCATTGCAAACCAATCTCCCTACTGATCCTGGTACCACGGATTCAGGGCAAAGGAAGAGTTGGATTTGGTTGATTGTTTTTACTTTTTCTTACATAAGTGAGCATTACGTAAGTGAAACTGAGGGACGGGAGAAATGCTGATGAAACACAAATTCAAGCAGATTCAAAAAAAAGAGATTATTTTTTGTTATCCCAGAGATGAATCTTCTTAATGAGGCACAAAGATTAAAGAAAAAAAAAATCCAAGGACTATCTTATTAAATGACCAGCAAATTCCAGGGCCAAATTCATCCAAATATAACTTCAGTGGAGGAATGCTAGAGCTTGGTTTCATCACCTTGCTTTCACAGTCTAATTTCTCATGAAAAGTTCATGACAAAATGATCACACAACTGTCAACCTTTTTTTTTTCTTTCAGAGAATAACGTTATTCTCTGACCACCTAAAGGAGGTACAACCAGCAATTACACCAAAGAAAGAAAGGGACCAAAAGGCAATATGAAATGAATGCCACAGGATCTAGTTACTCTATCACTCCTTTCTTCCACCATTTTCATATTCCAATGAATGCCTTTTTTTTCAGTAACATAGTTTTAAATAGCAACACAAAGTAACTGGTTACATGGGATTAAGAAATACTATTCATCTCATTTCTATAGACACCCTTCGAGGCTCAGTAACCCCTAAGCTGAAAACAGCTGACTTCACCCCCTTCCTGTGGATCACAAAAGAGGATTTCAGATTTGGTTGATATTAAGTCACGCTGTTAGGTTTTTCCCATGGAAGTAGCACTAATGATGAGGTGACCAAGGAAACCAAGGGGCTTTTTTTGTGGCCACATCCCATACATACAGAGACATGATGGAAGGAAGTAGCCTGTGCTTTTGGAGATGTCAGGGCTGACCTGAAGAGTATTGCCCGTGCTGCCACAGAGCAGTGTGAAATCTTTCTGCAAGGTAAGGGGCTCAGGAAGGTGGCTTGGACCAATGTCCATCAACCGCAAAAGCCACTTTCACGTAACTGTAATGAAAAAGAGCCTGGTCAATCCATTGTTAAAGGCCAATAAGAAAGAGAGAGGTGCAAAATCAAAATCCAGACTTCACTGCCATTTTACAGTACTTAAAAACCTCTATTTCCAATAGACCAAACTACACTACAGTTCAGTGTAAACGTACATCTAGGCCAGGCACATTCCCACTGAAAGCCGCTGGAGATCATTTACCATTCGCTTCAGAGAGGCATGCCTGCGTTTCCCACAGTGAGCAGGACTGACGGAAGTACGTTGCTCACAAGAAAGCAGACAGCTTGCTTTCAGGGAGAAGGATGCTCTGGAAAGACAAAGTCATTGGGGTGACCACTGTGGATGGTCCAGACCTCCTCACACAGAGCCCAGGGAACCGAATGCAAAGCAGTCAAAGCTGGAGTCCAAAGATGTTGTTCTACAATACGCAAAGTAAATGAGAAGGTATTTTGACAGACAATATGCACACTGACCACAAAATACCTGCAGGATTGTGCTGCAGTCAAATGGAAATGTTCAGTCCAGATTAGGGTGGACATCTATGTCCCTGGGAAAAGGGCCCCGCTTAACTCCAGAACAGTTTCTTAAAGGTAATTTTGGTGACCAAGACAAATCCCCTGTTCTTTTAAATAGATTCTTTGGAAAGTCTTGTCTCGGCGTACATTTGAACAATTTACAGAACCTGGGAACCTTATCCCTGAAAGATAATTCAGCAATTTAAGTTAAGTAGATTCATTAAAACAAACCACACAGACATGCCAATTTAGTGAACCTCTTTATGGAAAAAAAAAAAGGATTTGCTCTCCTCTTTTTTTAATCATTAGTAGTTCTCTTTGCAAGCAAAAGAACAATTTACTTTAAAAGCTAATTGTCATTCTAATGAAACTAATCAAACAACTCGTGAGTCTGCAAAGGTTTATCCATGGTTTTATCTGCATTCTGTCGAGTACCCTCAATGATTTAAGGGTAATTACTCACACTAGAGGGGTCACACAGATCACATCAGTATTTTAACTGCACCTGATGTACACCGGCTAAAATACATGCTAAGAAGAGGCAGATAAGATTCATCTCCAT
>NW_009621493.1:0-8009 GCF_000690535.1 Cariama cristata | reverse complement strand
AAAAAGAAGCAACCACAAAAAAAAAAAAAAAAAAAAAAAAAAAAAAAAAAAATCAATATTGGAGGAACAAGAGAGATAAAGATCAGCAAGGAGAAATTTCAGGAGATCTTTTCCTGAGCCCTAATATATTCCTGTAGAAGACTAGATATACATTTATCTGTAAGGGAGCATGGGGATGGTTCTTTAATTGTCCATCTATTCCTAAACCATGCACAGTGACTACAATTTACTTAACAGGAAAACAGTGTTATCAAAAGACCTCGAGCTATTCCCCACACTTGCAGGAAGGTGGGCTCCCTCGTAATTTAGTATTTTTTATCTCTGGCACCTGCAACCATAATTTCCAAACTGTAGTTCATAGGTTCACAGTAACTTGTGTATCACTGGAAAATAACAGGAAGAAGTTTAGCCAGAAGGGTGAGAGCTGGTCCATCAGAACACAATCGTGGAGTTTTGTGGCTGTACCAGGATAATTAACAGGACAGTAAATTGCACTGATAAACACATCTGTAGCAAGACATATATGTGAACTCGCAAAAGAAATACCTTGTCTCCAGATGCACCATTCGCCCGCCTTCCTCCCATCCTGACATACACATTGTACTTACTGTGCCCTTTCACAACAAGATGGCATTAACTCACCCTCACCACATGCTGAACTGAAGAACTTTTACAAGATTTGATTCTGTTGGTAAAACTCTTAGTCAACACAACAAATCCTCAAATACTCCAAAAATCATTTCTAAAGGATTTATATGGCTTTTGTGGTCAAGCTGTCAATTTGATTATTTTTTTAATATTTGGAAAGCATAGCTATAATGATTTCCAACTCTCACTCTGATGGAAATACTTTCAGATGCACATAAAACCTTGACTTGGTTTGCTGTAGACTTATAGGACACACTTAGACTGTAGGCAGGTAAGGAGCAGAGCAAAGCTCATCCAGCTAGCCTGGCTCCTCCTTGCCCAGATCAGGCAACTTACCAAAATGCCCCAAATCTCCTTTCCTCCCAGTATAAGCAGATTTCCTTCTAACTGAGATACAGGACAGACCTCAGCCCTGCTCAGCAATGCAGGGATGTGACCGGCATGCCCAGAACTGTGGGAAGCCCCCCAGACTGCACCTCCCACCTGACATGACCAGCTGTGGAGAAACACACAAAGAGGAGGAAGGGGAGACAGAAATAAAAAGAAAATTTCATTCTTTGGATGAAAAGTCTAGCTTACTACAGGTAAGATGCAGGATTCTAATCTGCATTACACTTCTGATCCACTTCAATTACATAATGAAATAAATTGTACTTTTATGTTTATTTAATTTTAATTAGTTAAAAACCATCTGATTTTAAAATTAAACTGCTTTGAAATCTACTCTGTTTTCTCCCGATTTGTAGCAGTACATCAACAGCCTCCAGCATCAGGTTCTGGAAATTGTGCTGGTACTCTACTCCCCCACTGCAGTGTAACCACCTTGCTCGATGCAGACCCCTCCAGGCAATGTTTCAAGGCCTGTGCTCTGCAGGAGCTCGGATCAGGTATGGCATTGCTCTTGCTTTAGGCTCTGTCAAGTCACCTCTACAAATTCTCAAAAGTCCCCAAAAAGGTTGACAGTCTACCCTGGCTGCCCTTCATATACTGTGGTTGCTGCTGGTGCAAAGCTTGCTCCATCCTGCTACCAAAAGGGTTTAACAAACTGAACATGTGAACGAGAAAAGTTTAAAAAGCCATATTTGGGGGTCTATAAAATATTTCTAAACACTTACAAATAGAACTACTGATGTTGCATCTGTCGCAACAGGAAAGACTAGCACCCTACTCCCAAACTTGCATCTTTCCTGACACAGGAGAGGATACACAAGGAGCGCACATTCCTTGTACACCTCACATGTGCTGTGTCAGTTGTCACAGTTGCATTATTAATGCCATTTTATTGTTCACAGTCTTAGCTGCAGTGATTCAGTTTACAGCCTTACAATGCATTTTGCTGAAGGAGGTCAGGGGTAGGACATGAAAACTGTTTTATCTCTGTGTGTTTTGTGACACTGTGTAGGAAAGAAAAGTCATGTGTCTGATCTTGCAAACAGAAAAATTGGCCCATGGCTGCTATTAAGGCTGAGATTAATTCAGAAATCTGGTGATCCACGACCCCTTCATGACAATTAAGGCTGCTCTGATGTCCCATTAAGCTTCCTGTTCTCTATGTGGGTGGGAGAAACAACATTCACTTAATGAACATGCGTATCTGCTTTGTGAGGAAATACAAATTAATTCGGAATAGGAGAAAAAATATTCTGCTTGTCCTTATTCTTACCTTCCCTGTATGGGGACAGGAGTGAAATCCTTCCCCAGAGCAATGCAGCCATTCTCCTCTATTGCAGGTTTTTCACACAGGGTCTGTGGCTCTCCAAGACTCACTACCATGCCATGATACTCTTTTAATAGTCGCAGCTCATTGCAACTTCTGGCTACCGGTTTGGCTGCCACCTTTGCAGATAAACTGGTTTGATGTAAAGATGTCTGATTCAGCTCCATCCCTTGTTGTCTAGAAATTGTACTGTCATCTTTGTTATCCAAGTACATCTGTCCCTGGGGGGTGTTCTCCTAAAGAAAGTGAAAACAAATATATTAGGACTAAATTGAATTGACTCAATGTTTACTTCAGTACAGGCGTGTTAAAAATGCCAAGTACAAGATTTTTGTGCACCTTTGGATATTTCTCTTTCTGGTTTATTTCCACCAGGAATAATTCCAACATTTTAAACATCTTTGCAACTTCAAAATTAGCCATTATAAGAAGCACGGAAATACATAACATAAAGAGATAGGTCTTCTACTTTTTCCATGTCTACCATGATTTTCTGCTACAAATTTCCCAGCAGCTTGCACTGGTCTATCCCACAGAATAAGCCCAAATCATCTCGGCATCAGAGGCACAGGAGCCACCAGTGCAGAACATCTTCCCAGCTTATAACAGCATTGCTTCACCACCACAACATAGCTTTTCTCTGGCAGCTGCAATGGCAGCAGCCCCACCGAAGCCACTGCTCTTCTCCCAGCCCTCGGGCTCCCTTGGAAAGCCCTGTCACTCTGAAGTTCTGCCGCAGCTGATGACCCCTCGTTAAGCAGAGCAGGTACTCGAGTTTTATGAAGACAACGTGCCATTTCAGCAGTTGCCAGAGGCATTTATGAAATGTGAATCAAACCTTGATGAAAATGAGGTTCTATTATATGATTATTAACGGTGATTATAACAAAAATTAGTGCTTAAGAGTCAAAAAGCTTTTATGGTCTCATCATTAAAACTGAGCGTGAAAAGTTATAAAAAACACTTCAGAACCCCATAAAGTGCACAAATCAGACATGAAGACTGAGTTAAAGATCAGCCTTAACCGCACGCTGTGGAGTCTAATCATGGGAACATCTCAGTGAAAAGTGCCGAAGCCACCACAGAGGACAGCAAGAGCTCAGGAAATGGGCCCATCTGCCTCTGATATCCCTCCGGCAGGGGAGAGCAGCCTTGTTGGAGCACATACCTACTCTTCCCTGTGGAGATCTCCGCACAGGACACGCAGGTAGACCTGCAGGGCTGTGGGGCAAAAATAGCACAGTAATAGGGAATAGGTTCTGCTTCGGTCTCAGCAGGAGAAATCACTAGAAACAGAAATAACAAAAAGCTAACGATGATTTTGTGCAGCTTTGAGGTCTCATGGCCTTGCAAGCTAGAAGGGATCGGAGGCTCCTGAAAAAAAAGACTGAACATACAAGTCACCACAAATGCAGATCTTGGCTCCAAGCAAAGGCAGGCTTGCCAAATCTGAATCGGAATTTCCCCAGGTGGCATTTCCTTCCCCAGTCCTGCATTTATTTTTCTTTTTGTTCCCAATGCCCTTAATTCTCATATCCTAATCTTCTTCACCCTTCCTTACAAGTAGATTGACAAACTTGACTCTTCCCATCATTACACAGTAGTTGGAGTACTGTGTCCATTCCTGGTCCCCACAACTCAAAAAATATGTGGACAGACTGGACGGAGTCCAAAGGAGGGCCACAAAGATGATCAAAGGGCTGGAGAATCTGCCCTATGAGAAAAGACTGAAGGAGCTACATATTTTCTCCCCGGGGAAGAGAAGTCTCAGGGAGGACCACACTGCAATAATCCAGTACTTAAAAAACATGCTACAAAGAGGACAGGCTCTCTCTTCACAAGGAGCCACATGGAGAAGAAAAGGGACAATGGGTACAAGTTGGCTCAGGATAGGTTTCATCTCAATATAAGAAAGAAATTTTTCACACTGAGAATCACTGGAACAACCTCCCCAAAGATGTGGTAGAGTCCCCACCACCGGAGGCTTTCAAGACATGACTGGACAGGGTGCCAGAAAATCTCATCTATGCTCCCTTTCCCATCAAAGGTTGGACCAGATGGTCTTTCAAGGTCCCTTCCAACCTGAGCGACTCTATGAGTCTATGATTAACAGCCTGAAAAACATCAACATAAATAAGCCTTTGCTTATTTGTTCTTTCTTGGTTTTCTTGAAAGGGAGAAAAAAGAAAGGGAAGGTAGGGAGAGTGTGGTGAATTACTGAAAGAAATGAGGTGGCAGCTATCGGCTTCACAGGGCTCCCATTTTTAGACATGGCTGGTGTACATCAAGAAACACTGAAGACACTTCAATTTTCAATGGATAATAACTTTGTTCCAGATGTTGCCATGAAGGGACAAGCCCTTTCGTTACCTGGTGTAAGGAGCAGAAGCATGTAATACCAAATGTACTGTCACTGAGCTGGTCCAGGGCTTCTCCATGGCCTGGAAAGCACTGAATTTTGGTGATCCAAGGCAAAATCTTGAGCAAAAGTCCTGAAAAGTCAGGCTTGCCACTCCTGCACCATGGGATCTGAGGCTGGAGGTATTGGGAGGGCCAACGCACACCACACGGGGACCACCGCTGCCCCACCAACACCTTCTTGTTACCTCTGGTAGCCTGCTGCCCTACGAGGCAGCCAGTTTTGCCTATTCTGAAATCCCAAACTGCCTTCCTTCCTAATAAATAACTGAAATGCAAATATTTCCAATTCCAAATGGAAAAGATAGTTGCTTCTGTCTTCAATCTCACTTTGTATGTTTACATACTGGTTTTATTAAGACACTTTGTAAATCATAATTGAGATATCTGCCCACTTATTCCATTTTTCATAACATTTGGTTTGTCTGAGTGCCTGCTGTGAAAATACACAGATTTTTTAAATTATGTCAGGCTGTGGAAACATGAGCAGCAAAAGTACAGCAACTCAGGATGTACCAGTTTTTAAAAGATGAGAACCTGAACACAACCTCTAAAATTGATCCTGTCTCACCCCAAAAGTGGGATTTTTTTAGCTTGAGGTGACTAAGAACTAAATTAGTCAGGCTTTCGTATGTGCAAAGCTTTAGCATGAAAGACATTTAACTTCAGAATTAACATCAGTGAAAAAATAAAATAATGCCAAGAACAAGAAGCTTGAGAGAAAATCTGATGCCTAGATACAAAACCATAAACCGTGTTATTGCACATTCACAAAAGCTTTGCAAAAAAATAAAATAATACAGCATCATTTTGCCACGAGACAGGTTTGATTGTGATTACCTACGTAGCTAAAACATTGCTAAGGCAACTATCACCATGGTATCTAAGCTTCTAAGACATCAGTGCATTTACCATTCAAGAAATTCTCAAACGATCACATTTCTCTGTAGTTACAGAACTTTCCTTCACTTTTATTTCATTTTCCTTTTTCTTATCTTGCAATGCCTCCATCACCAATGAGACACAGGTGAGATGTTACCATGCGAAGGTGAGGAGAGATTTTAGCCAAGGAAAATTCATTTTGGGTTCATCTCTCCAGAGCCATGCACCAGCAAGGGTTTTTTAGCCACAGCTAGAAATAGATCCAGTAACCACCCATTCAGAGTTTGACTATAAAAGGGCTAATACAGTATTTAAGCCATGTTTGTTATCCCTTTTCATCCCCTTCATCCCAGTTCAAGCAGCTGAACATCCCCTTTTAAATTACAAGTGCAGAAATCATTTTTTCTTAAACTTTTCAGGTGCTAATAAGATCAACAGGGTATGTTATTTTATATAAGAGGCTTTGTGTAGCCTGCTTTTTGGTTGCAAAACAAAATGCTGGAGGCAAATGATGCAGCTGGTAATATATCATCATTTTCTTGGGTATCAATAAGCACAGCATAGCATTTTTGCAGTCAAAAATGAAGCAGAATTTAATCTTAGGGGCCATGAGGCTACGAAATACCACATCTGCTCCAGGTAACGCCCAGAAATAGCATGTTTCCTGTCTTGCATATCTTATTATCCATCAAAGCCTTTCTCCCACCAAGACTGGAGAAAGCATTACCTCTGCACTAAGTCACCTTCACATTGTCAGGCAGAAACCCAAATTCTAAAAAATAACCAGCTGCAGAGAGAGGGTGGGGTGCTGCTGAGCACAGGGTGCCTACATGCCTGCCTTACCCAGGGGAAGGCTCTTGAAGCAACATTCACGCTCAGCCCCCAGTGCTTGCATCTGCCAGGGAGCCTCTCTCCCATGGAAATTTCAAGCCAAATCTCGCCTGCCTGGGAAGTCTCTCTATAGCATCTGAGACTAAATAAACTTGTCTCCTGCTCCAACTCCTCTCTTAGTGCGCCCCTGTGCCAGGAGCACTGCAGAGGCCAGTGGTACGAGCTGCTGCAAAGAATGTCCTGCAGCCTTGCACTGACAGAGTACGCCAAGGCAGACATGCTACCGAGGCATCTCCCAACAGCTTGCCCACAAGTCAGACAGGTGATGTTGTACTAGCCTCCTGTGGCAAAGACACCTTAAAATGGTCTCAGGAGCAGGGAGGAGAGTCGTCGTTCTTAGCCTGTGGCCCGGAGAAACAGAGCAGAGCTGCAGCAGTACATCTCAGAAAGCCTCCCATCGCAAGCTTGTCCTTGCACAGCCATTGCCGCACGTATCCCTGACCCTGCCATCCTGGGGACGGTGGAGAACCATTCCCAGGACTGGTAGATGAAAACTCAGCTGAAAACCTATCCCTAGAGCCGCAATCTGAAAATAAGACAACACACACACACACACACATGTTCCCACACTACCGCTGCCAAAACCACACTTATTTATATTTATTTATTTTGAGTAAAGGAAGGGTACTGCGGTGTCTAATGCTGTGATGTGTGAGCAAGAATTCTCAGTATTTCTTAATTAGTGTGTTTTCTCTTATAAACAGAAAGTGGTTTTAGCTGTAGGAAGGAGGTAAGACTGGTTTGGGCATACAGGGTGTAACAAATCACTCTGACATCCAGGATCGTACATTATGTTCCAGTCTAGCTGTTTTCCACAAAAACCCTGCCTATCCTACATACAGGATCCCCATTATCACTCTTGCCCCCAGCTGCCCAGGGGACAAGCTTGTTGTACAGACGTGATTTAAACAGCTGAAGAGGGGAGACAATTTGCTGGCCACAAGACAAAAGAAAAATAACGTGGAGAAACCACTTACAGGCCAGTGGACAAAAGAAAAAAAAAACCACCTTTGTGTTATTTTCCTTATTAAAGTGCAGCCCCACAGATGGCTGCATCAGTGCACCTGTCTGGAGAGCGAACCATGGCACAGGAGCAAATGCAAGCAGCCCAGGTGGGATGTCCTCGCAGAAAGAAAAAGCCTTGCCTAACCGCACCCCAAGAAAGCACCGAACCGTCAGGCAGCTGAGACGTGAGTATGGCAATTAAGCATGACAGAGAGAGAAAACAGTGCTGACACAATACGGCAACGCTTGTTAAAACCATACCCCGCCGGCAAACCACCGAAGGAAGAGCGCTCTCTTTCCTGGCCCCACGCCTCCGCGCCTGTGTCCGGCAGGAGAGCCTTCCTGAGGCACGGCCAGGGCCGCAGAGCTGCGGCGGCAGCGCTCGGCCTTTCCTGGGACGCTTTCGGGGTAGTTCTGCGGGGCAGCACCAAACAAAAGAGTTTCGGTG
>NW_009621492.1:0-1233 GCF_000690535.1 Cariama cristata | reverse complement strand
ATCAAGGTTGGGTGCAAATGGTCAATGTTAGGGGCAAACCGTTGAGATTTGGGGCAAAAATGTTTGAGGGCTGAGACAGTCGCGGTTCGGGGCAAGTAGTTGAGATTTGGTGGAAATGGTCGAGACTTTATGCAAACAATCAAGATTTGGGTAAACAGTTGAGGTTTGGGGCAAAAAAATTCAAGACTTTGGGGAAACAGTCAAGACTTGGGACAAATGGTTGAGGTTTGGGTCAAATGGCCAAGGTTTGGTGCCAAAGCAATTAAGATTTGGGGGAAATGGTCAAAGTTTGGGGGAAATATTTTGGACTTGGTGCAAACGGTCGAGATTTGAGGCAATTGGTACAATTATGGTGCAAATGGTTGATGTTTGGGGCAATAAAATCTGAGACTTTGGGCAAACGGTTGAGGTTTAGGGCAAAAAAGGTTGAGACTCGGGACAAAAATGCTCGAGACGTTGAGAGCTGAGACGTGAAACAAATGGTTGAGATTTGGGGCAAACATTTGAGACTTGAGGCAAACAGTCAAGATTTGGGGCAAAAATGGTCGAGGTTTGGGTCAAATGGTCAAGGTTTGGGGCAAAAAAGGGTCAAAGTTGGTGGCAAATATTTGAGATTTGATGGAAACTGTTGAGGTTTGGGGTAAAAATGGTTGACATTTGAGGCGAACAGTTGAAGTCTGGGGTAAATGTTCAATGTTTGGGGCAAAGGGTCGAGGCTTAGTGCAAATGGCCGAGGCTGGGGGTAAAGATCTGGGCTGGGTGCAGGGGTTTGGGATGATGTGGGGACAGAGCGCAGGGATGTTGGGGCACAGTGCCGGGGTCGGTGCCATCACCAGTACCACTACCAGCATCAGCATTTTTCGCTCAGTAGTAGGTGGCCGTGTCGTCGGCCCTGAGGCTGTTCATCTGCAGCGTCAGCGTGCTCTGGGCGTTGTCCTTGGAGATGGTGAAGCGTCCCTTGACCGACGGCGCGTAGTATGTGTAACTACCACTGCTGGTAACACCCGCGACGTATTCGAGCCCCTTCCCGGGTGCCTGTCGTGCCCAAACCATGGCGTAGCTGCTGAAGGTGTTTTTAGGCGGGCCCTTTGCAGGGGAGGCGCAGGGACCCCCCGGGGGTCTGGAGGCCCCCTCCGGACTCCACCAGCTGCACGGCGGAGGTGCTGGAGGTGAAGCCGGAGCCCTTGCAGGGGTCTGGGCTTGGAGGAAGGGGTCTGTGTTTGGGTCAGGGGT
>NW_009621491.1:0-38051 GCF_000690535.1 Cariama cristata | reverse complement strand
CCACTCTTTAGGCCTGGCCATCCAGACAGATTTTCACCCAGCAAAAAGTACACTTGTCCAAGCCATGAGCAGCCAGTTTCACCAGGCGGGTGTTGTGGGAAATGGTGTCTAAGGTTTTACTAAAGTCTAGGTAGATCGCATCCACCACCTTTCCCTCATTCACTAAGTGGGTCACTTTGTCATAGAAGGAGACCAGGTTAGTCAAGCAGGACCTGCCTTTCATAAACCTGTGCTGACTGGGCCTGATCACCTGATTGTCCTGTATGTGCCGTGTGATGGCACTCAAGATGATCCACTCCACAACCTTCCCCAATACCAAGGTCAGGCTGACAGGCTTGTCGTTCCTCAGATCCTCCTTCTGGCCCTTCTTGCAGATGGGAGTCGCATTTGCTGACCTCCAGTAAACTGGGACCTGCCCAGTCAGCCAGGACTGCTGATAAATGATTGAAAGTGGCTTAATGAGCAATTCCCCCTACTCCCTCAGTACCCTTGGGTGGATCCCATCCAGCCCCATAGACCTGTGTGTGTCTAACTGGTGTAGCAGGTCATAATCATTTCCCCTTGGAATATGGGGGTTTCATTCTGCTCCCTGTCCCTGTCTTCCAGCTCAGGAGGCTGGGGATCTGAAGAACAGGTGGTCATATTATTAAAGACTGAGACAAAGAAGTCATTAAGTACCTCAGTTTTTTACTCATCATTAGTCGTCATATTTCCCCCCACATCCAATAAAGGATGGAGATTCTCCTTAGCCAGGCTCCCCTTGAGGTTCCCCCAGTTTGGGAAACCTGCCTGTGCACCACACTAGAGTGCTCTGCTGTGGACTGTGCCGGCACTGGAGCTGTTCGCCTTGGCGACTAAATGATTTGATCCATTACTAGCATTTTTTTTCATACTTGTTTGGTTTTGGAATCAACACAAAGAAAACAATGGCATTTTGTGGGGAAGGCTGCTCTAACACACTTTCTTATTCCAAACTTTTTATTGAAACTTTCGTGAAAAATTTGCAGTTTGGAATTCTTCTGGTAAAATGTAGGAATATTTAACTGGTCCTAAGGTAGACATCCAGAACATGTCCAGTGAAGTGCATCTTTAAGGTGCCTATTCTTTCCTAATAATTCCAGAAAAACTGACCATCCTTGCAGTTTTGGTTACTGAAAGTATCTCCACCACACACATCTACAAGGAGATGAGATAACTCCAACTCTTAAGTATCTTAGAATTCTTAGAATGACTTAATTCTAAACTATCTTTTTTTTCTTTTTTAATCATGACCTTTGTGTTTTTCCATGACTTTTAATAGAAAAAGTATAATTTCTTCTTCTTTTTTCTTTCTTTCTTTTTTTTTTTTCTGCTTTTTCCTTGCTTTGAAGAAAATTTAATCTTGCGAGTCACAGGCACTGACCTTGCTTTTATGCTATTTCTCCTATACTCTGCTGGGAGCCCTGGAAAGATGCAAAGCACAATTTATCCACATAAGTTTCTACTTTCAATTGACTGCTCCAGCAGCTGTGCAGAAATGAACCCTTAAACTTGCTTTCCTCAAAGACATCATAGGTTCTGCAGTCTTTGAACTAAAGCACCCTTTTCATAGAATCATAGAATCATTTGGGCTGGAAGGGACCTTTAGAGGTCACCTAGTCCAATCCCCCTGCGGTAAGCAGGGACATCACCAACTCGATGAGGTTACTCAAAGCCCCATCTAGTCTGACCTTGAACGCTTCCAGGATTTTGTGTGTTTGGGCTGAGTTTCTCATGGGTCTCACACAGCTGAGGCAGAGGAGATTGAGGAAGCAGGGATTTCAATTGGACCGAAAGACAGTGTTTGTAATTGAGAAGGGAAACACATCTTGCTTTTTCTTTCTAAGTAGTCTAAAATACTCTGCTGTGATTGCAGTGTTTTTTACCTTAGCCTGTCATGGCCTGGTTGTTAAAGATACGAGGTTTTTATAGGTACACTGATGATGAATCTGAATTTGTGATGATGCTGTTAGGGAGGCCAAAATACAATAAGGGGAAGGATAAAAGCGGAGTACAAAGTTATTTAAATGGCTAATTCTTAGTGAGGGGGAGAAAGGGCTCACTTCCCAACAGAAATGTTGGTTAACGTTGCTGGGCATAGCAGATTGCTGTTGTGCTGCTGCTTATAATACTCCTGTCCAGTTCTCCTGCTGCATATGCACTGTCTAAATGTCCTGGGCTTGTGTAACAGACCAGACCCATTCAGGGCACAGTTTTATTAGACCTTTATTAGGTTTGATGTTGTAGCTCATCTTCACCTTGCTATAAGCGGAATATCTGCTGCTTTTTAGTGAAAGCTATACCATTTGCAAGGACATTCAGGCACACTTATAACCATCTCAGCACTATGTTCTAGCACCTCTGGGTTAGGTCCTGTCTCCTTAAAATTGTCAATATAATGAGGAATTAACACAAACCACTGCTCTTGACAATGGAGAGAAACAGCTTCCTCTGAAGGATTTCAGAGTAGATGCCTTGGATTGCTTTTTTCTTGCGCTTACCTTCTTGTCCTAATTTTGAAAAGAAATTGAGGCAAAATCAAGTGGAATCAACATAGTAAATAAATAATGCTTTGTGTTTATATAGCTTTTTCTACACAACGATTTCACGGGGTCCTTGTGATAGTGCTATTTCGGGCATTTTGCATCTTATGTAACATAGCTGTCCTACTGCTGACTTTGAAATGGATTGCTTTCAACCTCCAAATAATCCACTAACACCGTAGATCCTCAACTGTTTCTTCCAGTAAGATTTAGTGTTTACCTGTGGTCCGGTTTTAAATGTGCAAAGGAAAAAAGTGGAGTCCTGCTTACTGCAGGTGAGTATTTAGATGACAGATGCATCTTAATAGCAGAAAAATGTCGGAATTACAGACTTCCCCTCCTCCCCATATGATTTTCCTCCCACATCATCAATTATATTTGTGTGAAATACCCTGTACAACGTGAAGGAAGAGAAACTAAATTCACAGCTTCATGCATATACAGGTTGCTATTTCTTACTTAGGGTTTGGATTCATAACACAGGTGTCTGAAATTAGCTGTCTGACTTATCTAGTCACCCCAGACACCCTTTATTGTTGAAGGAGAGAATAAGGTACCTTCAGGGGGCAATTTATTTTACCCTAAAAGGGGCATCCAATAGAGGCTGAGTGGAAAATTTTCTGGAGATGACTAGTTCTATTGACAATGTGCTGTGGCTATTGCATCTACAAAGTGAGGCTTTCTTAAACTTAATTCTACGGAAAATAGCTTTCCTTCCAAATAAAAATTTTAAGTTTTAGACATGAAGACGTTTCTCAGCCCATATCTGATCCAAAAGGTGGCATTTTCCTGGTTCTTAATGGTGAAATCTTAAAAAAAGTGTTCATATTAACCTAAATATTTTTCTCTGATAATTTCAGTGTTGTATTTCAACTTCTTCATTTTATTTTTTTTTTTTAAATAAAATAGCTCAGTTTAGTTCTATATGTAAAGCTGGCCATAAGTAGTCCAGAAATCTTGAAAGTGCTTGCTTAAGGAGAGATTTGCTTTCACTGCTTCATTTTTTTACATTACGAGGGTTTTTTTACATGCCTCAGGAAGGAACATAGTGTTCATCTGAAACCAAGATAGCCTGTGCCTGATTAAATCAAGCTATTTAAATAGTAGTTCTTATTATACCACAAAATATTGCATGCATTTATTCATTTTTTATTATTATTCTTCCAAGCTGAGATAATCTACTGTACTTACTGCCACGCTATAAATCATTCTGCTCTACATCCTAATACGTCAAAAGAAAACATACTGGGTGATAATAAACAAATATCCATTTAACTCAAGGACATTTTTACTGATGTTCTTAATAAATACTGTATAGTATATATATAATTATAAAGGAAATTTATCCTAAAAAAACCCCAAAACTCTGCAAGGTCATTTCAAGATATATTTCAGGACAATTTTTTTGTACTCGCAAGCCCACGAGGGACGACTGTAATCATACAGTCTAAACACTGGCTGAACCCAAACTGAAGCATTTCAGGTAGTAACTCCTGGGGTGGACAGAATTAGTCTTCTCTGTCATGTGAAAACAAGTATGACTGAGAAATACAGAACAAAAACATTTGTGAGCTGGCATAGACTAATTAGGAAATCAATTATAAGTAACGTGATTGATGGAGGCAAACCAGAAACATCTGTATGACACACTGGAGAAGATAGGTCTGATCGCATTTACACATGAATAGAAGGGTGCACACTGATGGAAATTTATCTATCTATTTATTTATTTATTATACTAATGTTAAACTAGCATACCAGATAGGGCTATGATTTAGAGTTAGGCTTCAGGATTAGGCTTCAGCATGGCCGTATGATATCCAATGTTAATAATTTCTTATCCCTCTTCCTGGGATGGCTCTGTCCCATACAAACCAACTTATTCCCAGGCTATACCCAGTCATGATCTTAGGAGCGGCGCAGTCCTGGAGCTGTTCCCAGCAGACAGGGTGGATGATGTGACCACATTCATTTGGGAGGAAGAACTGAATTCAATCATCTATGTGCAAGCCATGATATGTTAGTCATTTTCAAGGCCAGAGAAAGGTCTCTGGCCTATTTTATCATTTACTTCTGTACTCATAGTCTATGGATTCTTCTCTCACATCTAGTTGTGAGTGATTTGGTGCGTTATTGCAAGGTCAGTGTCATGGTGTTACTAACTAAATCCCACAAAATTTTAGTCGCACTATTTCTACCCCTTCCTCTAAATGTATTAACTTCAATACAAGTTGTGGAGTGCTTGGCATTTGTAACTTTGCAGGAGTTATGGATATTTGTTATGTCCCTCGGCTGTCCAAGAAGCATGTGTTCAAGAAGCCTGCCCTGTCATGTTACGTGGACTAAAGATGTGGATTTGTATGACAATGAATGGTGGAACAGCTTGTTTGCTGCAGTCATATGAGACCACAAGCAGAAGCAAAAAAAGAGTATAATCTCCCACAGTGTCCACAACCATGGTCTGTTGTGTTTGTCAGCATCATGAAGAGCATCTCAAAAACCGTAAAATAAGTGTGACAGAATGAAATAGTTGGAAACGAGAGTGGGAGCGGTTTTGCATTTGTGATTTTGTGTTTCTCAGTGAAAGCCAGCTCTTCCTCAAAAGCTCTCCCCAGTAAAATGACTGCCACAAGCTCTACTTGCAGAGATGCTTCCTTTGCATTGTTATGTCTTTTAAATACCTAAAAATGTTTTTACCATCCCTCAGAAGTCTTCCCCAGAGCAGCAAGTGCTCTGATCACCCCCATAGCTACATCCCTGGCTGCAAGGTGCCAGTTAGGGAAGAAAAGTCACATTTGCTCACACACTTTAAAGTTTTGAAAAACTCTTATTGCTGTGGGAGCCATCCAAGAAACACTACATCCAGCTTGTCTGACCTGCTTACCATGAATGACATCACTCTCTCTCATTTCTTTGGTATATGTTATGCATATGGAGTTAGATCACAACACTGAAATTTTTAATGAACGCTTTGTCAGTTCTTTGCAGCCAGGATTCAAACTACCCCCCTCTGTCTTCCTCTGCTGCATGTAAAACTGCATTTCCTTTCCCTTTCTGAGTAGAGAAGATAAAGTGATTCAAAACTGGGCACTGTTTATTTGGGCTATCAAAAATTTCTGCAAAGGCACTAGCTGACAAACACAGAAATATACAGATTTGATTGCTTTCCTTGCCTTTTAGCCATAGTTTTAATGAAGAGAAGGTAGTCACCTGGGAACAATCATGGTTCATTGCTCTAACAGTAGATTTGAGAGTGTTAACATTACCCATAGTGTGGCACACTCATACCCTTGAGGTGCAGCTGACAGATCAATCCTTTTCCTCACCAATTCTGTTTTCCTTTCCGGCCCCATTTCACTCCATGCCTTGAGAGACATGTGGGCAAAGAGAGGGAGAAAGAGGAGAAATGGTGAGAATGGAGTTGGAGAAAGGCTGCAAGGCAAGGCGGTGCAGTTGGTGTGCTTTGAATTCAAAACAAAAGGTGAAAGAAAGAAGCTTGAATGAAATCAGATCCATCACAGTAGTGTTTGATCACCTCCATGGGTGGCTCATCAAGCCAGAGGGTGAGAAACGATACTGCAATGTTTTGTCAGAAATAAAGTTCTGTGAAAGAGCTATGAGAGCTAATGAAATTAAAAAAACATTAAAGTTTGAAACAGCAGTGGTGAGGTACAACAAACATCTACATCTGGGCTTAGTGGAGCTGTAGAGGTGCATGGAATTTAGAAATTTTTGAGGTGAAGAAAAGCAACTGGATTTTGCAAGCATCCCTGTAAAATGGAAGATTAGTGGAAGAGAGGTTGATCTTGCCCATCTGTGTGACAAAGTCAAGGACAAAACCAGAAGGGCTTAGACAAGATTATATTTAACTGTGACAGTCATCCTAAACCACAAAGGAGTTCAGCTTGTTTCTGTTAGATGAATTATGAATCCTGATGAACCCATGTGCATACTTCAAGCAGCTTGAAAACTAGCGTAACTAAAACCATATTGGATCACAAATTGATGCAAGGTTATTCTAGTTAAACCACAGAATTCAGACGTGAAATACTAATGCATTAACAAAATGAGTCAGAAACAAGAGAAGACATATTTTGCATTTAAAAAGTCTCCCATAGATGGGCATATTGTGAATGTCAAATCAGCCTCAGAAAACCGTTGCCAGGAGGGTGAAGACTGATTTCTCTGTTGTTCAAATAGGAAAGCTGGAGCACAGAGATGACAAATAATTCTGTAAGAAAACACTGGTAGAAATCAGAAAGCCTAGCCGAACTATTTGTTCTCGCCACTATACCCTTTTCTTCCTTATTCTCAAGAGTGAACTGAGATTGTAAAATATTCCTGGTTTTATTTTTACTTTGTACATTGCATCTGTGTATAAAATACATTTTGTTTCATTGTGGATGGGTTGAAAGGGACAAGAAGAAATTGTTAGCATGTTTAGTGATATATTCTTCTGGTCATTTAAACATCTGATTTTCTCTCTCAAAAGTATAATTTATTCCGCCTTACAATGAGCTTAATTAGATAGTAGCATGTCAAATATTATTCTAATGCATTATGTCTCTGTGGCTGTCTTGGGGAGGTCAAGATGTAAATAGGGAACAATATATAACTAACAAGAGTAGTAAATGGAGAACATTCACTCTGTTTCTACCCCACTAGAAAGCTATCTATAATTGCTTTCCTTACATGGGAACAGGGATTGAAAACTCTGCCAAAAGGTAAATATTAGTGTCAGAGTACAAGTAAGGATAATACTTTTCAGTTTTATAGTACCTTTCTTCCAAGTGCTTCAAAACATCTCATATATATTGATCAAGGCTTTCTAAGGTATTATTTATAGATAAAGCACATCAGTACAACTTTCCCATCATAATGTAAGGGGTAAAAAGCAGGTAGAATGGAAAGAATGCTTTCTGCATTTTGTTTCTAAATTGTGAAAAAGAGAAACCAAAATAAGTTTAATTAAATATTTTTTAAAATAATATGTTCTTTTATGTTTATGTGCATGTTTAAGGGGTATTTGGTTAGAGATACCTAAAGAAAGAGTTCCTGAAATTAGATTTAACTCTTTTTATGTTATCCTTTTGAAATAAAATTGTTAAGGTTTCTTTCATATTAAATATAATTCTATTTTATAGACTCTTAGATTAGCAGAAGATTAAATGATGCTGAAATCAGAGAGAATGAAGCTCATTCATGTTCTTCCCTCATCCTGATTCCAGCCGTTACTCAGCCCCTGTGGCCAAAAGTTTTTGCCCTTTCCACTACTTGTGTAAATTGTTCATTAATGAGTTTTGTTCAAATTGATGCCATTAGCATTATGTTTTCCATCAGATGTCTTTTCCAACCTGATTCCTTTCGGCTGTGGAGGGTTGCACATGATTATCCAAATTGTCACACTGATGGGTGTGTAGGTACAGTACTCTCTAGAGAAAACTACAAGTAGAATGTAGGTATATTTGCAATTCAGTCAACCAAAACCAACCAGACATTTAGATGACCTAGTACCATTTATATATCCTTGTAATTAGCTATCCATTCATATTTTGTTGTATGAGCTCAGTAGTCAAAGGGATTTTTCCAAGTTTTCAGAAACAGAAGGCAGATTTAAGGAGGACAGTATAAAAGCCAAGAGAGTTTTAAAGCAGGAAGATTTCTTTCCACTGGAAAACTTAAAAACAAACAAAACAAAACAAAACAAAACAAAATACAGGAAGGACAAAAGAAATGTTTAGTACTCAGGAATATATAACACTATAGTGTTATTACTCTGACAATTGGAAGGAGAGTTCCAATAAAACTTTGCAAGTTAAGGCATTTTCTCCCTGTATTTCAATTGAATTCTTGGAGAACTATCTTATGGGCATCATATGTAAATAGGACTTGAAAATTTGTCCTCCTTTTTTTCCCCAAAACAATTTCTAGAAAGTTTTAGAAGTGACACAGGTGTTTAATAAAACTAAGATATAATTATCCGAGATTAGGAGAGTTACTAATGATTCTCCAAGCGAAAGAGAAGCAATTTGGTTGTGCTATGTTAATGTATAAAGTGATTTATAAGAGGAGCAGTAATGAATGTTGTCACTTCTAAACAAAACAAAGCACTTGTAAGGAACATTGATCTCAGTTCTTTTTTTTTTTTCTCCCCGCGCCCCCCCCCGGACTTAGATAGATGAAGATTGCAGTATCAGCAAGTTCCACTAAGTTGAGTTACCAGCAGTTCCACTGTTAGTTACAAACTCTTCCTCAAAGATATTTTGCTGACTCCTAAATAAATTAGAGCTTTTCTTTTTTGCTTCATAATCTATTTTAAATTTACAAGCCCTACAATCTCAAATAAAGTATTCTGCAGGCATTTCTCCATTACCTGAGGGGTAGTTATCCAGTTGGTAGTTTAACGAGGTAAAATCCTGCCCAGGAACTTCTTTAGTGCTTCTTTAAGTGTAAGCCACTATTTATTTATTGTTAATGTTTCTTCATTATACAAAGTAGTTTGAATAATGGAAGCAACAGTAATTTTAGTAAATATGGTATTCTTGACAAAAAAAGGTAGAATGAATTCTGGGTATTGCAATAGTAAGCAATGAACAAATACTCTTCTGGGACAGGGAAGTGAAATTAATTTAGAAAATCAAACACATTAGTGTGCAAACTATATCTATTACTTTGCCTATTAAGGAAGGTCAAATAATGAAATTTGCATATTAATCTTTCATTTTTTCAATTAAAACCAGTCAAAATATACTAGATCAATATCCTAGTCCCTATCTCTTGACCTCAGAGAGAAAATAAGTTCTTGGATTGCTACTAGAATCAGGGGAAAACCAAGCTTGACTTTACCAGCAGAAGGATTCAGATGTCTGGGAAGCCTGAGAGGATAAAAAGCAAACAATTTGTCTGCAGATTACAGTTGAATATAATCAAGTATATATGGACACATAGGCATTTTTTTGACTAAATATTCACCTCCCCTCCACCTCCCTATGAACAGGATGATGATACCTAACTACCATTTGGTCTGAGACACTGGTGAATGCAGAAGAGAAATCACTCCAGGAAGCATTGTAACACATAAATGTTGTCGAGTATCATACACTAGGTCTTGATACTGTACCATGGCCCAATTTGAATAGCTAGGAACTATTCTATTTCCTAAGAACTTCAGAATTTTATCCAAGTGAAGAGTACAACATTTTTCTGGAGAACTGAGTGTTGTCTGGTGTAAAAATAAACAAACTGCAGTAATTTCTCTAGCTGTCAAAAGGCACTCAACAAAATTAGCCAGAATTAGAGTACACATCTCCAATTCTGAGTAAATGTAGCTTTAGTACTCATTTTGCTTTCATAATTGGATCAAGACACGGTGAAATTTTCTGGACACCTCTGTGATCAAAACAAATCAGGTGACAGTTCCAGAGCCTCAGCTGGTAGAGAGCAGTGATCACTGGAGATGACCTAAATCTGCTCAGAGCCCTCCCTGGGGGGATCACAAGCAGACTCAGATTGACAGAAGTGCTCAGGAATGCTTCCTCAAACAGGGCTGGAAGAAGCCTCAAACTTGATGAAGATTGATTGATACAAAGGAAGTGATCAAAACATGGATTAGATGTTGTAATAAGTAGTTCAGTGCTTTACAGTTGGCTCAAACCCAGATGCAGCAGACAAATTGCTAGCTCTTCAGCAGCACACAAAAGATCAGGGAGTTTTAACCAACTCTACCTCCATGTGCTTCTCTCCATCTTAAAATCCAAACTTCCCGTATCAGATGGGAATGGTTTTTATGGAGACATCCTTTCCTTAGCAGATCTATCTTACCTTACTCAGGTTTTCAACCCTTTTTCCTAAGGCTTCCTTTTCTGTTTTTATTTCATATTTATGTCCTTATTTCCCTCACCTCAAAATCCTAGGCATAATGTATTGTCTTGTAGTAGCTCCAATATTTTTTTCCTCTCTCTTTGCCCTCAGCCCTACTGACCTCTCAGCTCACTTCACTAAGCCTGTCTTGGCCTATTTCCATGCAAATCCATTTCCCCTGCATCCCATCCTCAAAATTTTTTTTGTTTTTCTGGGGTTCCCATCCAATAAACATCAAAAAGCTGTACAAAGCGTTCCAAATTCCCATCAACATATCTAGCAGCACTATACTCTACCCTGAACTGATAATAACAAATAGGTATTGTGCCATCCAAAGGCATGAAATAAACTTTCTACTCCGGAGCTTTAATGAGGAGCTCACTATGCTCACCGTGGTTTCCCAAAATGCATTTTAATTTTTGACTACAGGGTTTACCACCCATGGTGAAACAGGTGTATCATACAGCAAGATTTCCTTATGTCTTCTCATACCTGTCTCCATCTTTTTCTTCCAAAAGAGCCCAAGTTTTTGTTTGTTTGCTTACTCGTCTGTTTGCTTTATTCATTTATCTTTAAGGAAAGGAACAAATAACACTCCTTGCACTGGGAAGGTACTAACTGTTCCAGGCAGCCTCTTGAGTATTCACATTTTTCAGATACAAAAATAATTTTTCACATAGTTAATAAAAAAAAGGAAATGAAAGGTCAAGAGCCAAGCATCTATTGATGTTTTAACATTCTGTTTATTGCCTTTGTTTGCAGAGACAGAACAAAATTACGACTGGAGTTTTTTAATACAATTTGATTATAGTGTTGGCAGATTGATGACTCCTGACACTCAGAGTCCTTGACCAATCCCTCAATAAAAATAAATGCTGGAAGGAGATCCTCTTCTATTAAAGTAAAACAAAATTTTACTGATGACTTCACAAGTCCAGAATTTCAGCGTGTGTTACAAGTGCTCTTCAAACAGACTTGATGATACACTTCAAACCTTGACTTCTACAGAAAAAAAGAAGAGCCTGTCTCTTGTCCCTGTTTCCTCCATGACTCCAGAGTTTCTTATGGTGATGTGTTTGCCTTCTCACTTGCCTTCCCTCAACATCTGCAGAATCCAGTCCCAGAAACTCCAGCAAAGTTTTTATTTTCTTCCTTGCCATCTTCCACTATCCCTTTCAATTCATTCTTGTAAGACAGTCAGTTCTGCAGTGTTGTTGACACTGTGTGTAGGAGTCTCATCCAGTAATCACCTGGAAAGATATGGGTTTAGCTCCTTTATTCACCCCTGAACTTACAATGTATTTATCTCAAGGAATTGCCTGAACGTTTGTGCTTGGACTTCAGATTTATGGGACTGGCCTTCAGTTCTCTGAAAGTATCTAGATTCACCTGTACTGGGGGTTTCACTGTGAAGGGGAGAGAATTGTAGCTTGTTCCCTACAACTCTTAATTCCTTAACGTCTCCACTGGGAGAGACAAAAATAGAAGTTAGCTTCCACCACAGTGGGGCTAAATTAACATGGACTCTTGCATTTCATAGGTCTTTCCCCAGTGTGTCATTGAAGAGGTCCCCACTGACCTCATGTGTTCTTTTCAGAGAATTCACCGAACTCAGTCTTGGCTATGGAAATACATTATTCACCACATTAGGTCAGATTTGAATTACTTCCTAGAACTTAATTCCTTACCAGTTCCCAGGGAGGCACAGTCATTCAGAGGAACATTCCTTTTCCACACAAAAAATGCCAGGACTTTCCTTTCAAATAGCCAGCATCTCCAGTACATCCCCAAAAGCATTTCCTGAGACTGTTCAGTGCTCTGAATTTCCAGGAAACTCAGTAAACAGGAAAGTTGTATGTAAGTTGCTAATAATTCTTGAGTTCTGCGCTTTTGTGCCTGGTAAATAAAATCAAAGACAAATAAGGATCCTCTTGTCATGACTTAATATAGAACACTGTCACGCTGAAGTAAATCATTTATATGTGCAGTGATTTGAAATGATTTAGAATAATTTCAGACATGTACAGTAAATAACAAGGCTTTTCAGTGGTTATTATGTCAGCATACATCCTGCAGCCTTCCCATTCAATTCCCTCTTCAGGTTTTTAGAGGATCTACGGGAAATTATGTGGATCAGTTGACACTCTCCTTTTGTCTTGCTTCCTTGTGGGTCTGATTCACCAGCTAATCTACACTGCAGACAGGCTCCTGGTGTCCCTGCCTGAACAAGCCAACAAGTTCCCTTCAGGAAAACGTCCAGAAGCTGTTGGCAAGATAAACCTGACTCCAGACAATTGGTTCCAAATAGTTACTGGTATGAATCATGTGTAATTTTTCTCCCCTTCATCTGAAGCAGTCCTTCAACACTATCCCAGCAAGATTTGTACATTCAAACACTTCTTCTCCCACCCACAGACATGCCTGCCATGAACCAAGGAATGAAATGTGCCCTTATTGCCATGCTATAAAAACAGAGCTCTGGTGAATAACAACACTATGCTCTGACATGAACAAAACACCTGCAAAAAAACCCCATTAATTTCACTTCAGTACCTCTCCAAACCATCTCTATCCGTGCCTCTCCCCACAATCATTCCTCTCCTAAACACCTGATACTGTCTTGCACAATCCCGAGGTGATCTTTCCCTGAATCCCATAGCAAGCCCTATACCCACACCCCCAGCAGCCCCCTCTCAGTCTATGGAGTGCTCCAGGGAGCCTTTTGGATAACTCGTGATGATGAGTGTCACTCTGGACCATGGGTTGACCTTCATCCAGCAGCCCTGGTAACAAGCAGGGCAGGGGATCCCTTGGCTCTGGCTGGGTGATTGATGCTCCTCTGCCTGCTGTTTGCCTCTGTGCTCCTCTGTGATTATGGGGATGAGCCGTTCATCACACAATCTAACAGCATGAGATGTGGTAGGAATATCAGACTTGAAGGGACCATAGCAACAGCTTGTCAGTCACAAACAAGCAAGTGGAAATCATTTAACCAAAGGATGCCATTTCTTCTGCACACATGCAAGTTCAGAGTTAACAAATTTCTCACTCTGTTACCACAAGCTTCAGTACTTTTGTGTAGAAAACCAAAAGAAAGTGACAAGAACAATTCATCTGAGACTGATTCACTGCTTTGTGGCAGCTATACTAATAAAGCAAACATGATGTATTTGCCCTGGAAGATGTAATCATGAAAATAAGAAACCTATGTCTATCTAAATGTAAGCTGTGTTTTTTAGAGACATTTTTCTCTTTGATCTCCATCAGCTGTTGAAAAAGGGCAGGTAGAACTGCCTTTTTTTAAAAAAAAAATTGCTGCATTCTGGATTGGAAGCTATTTAAAAATTTATGTTAAATAAGCAAGAAGTTTCAACTGCCAAAGTGGTAGGTGGTAGGGAGGGAAAGGGAAACATAGGTGTTGAAATAATAACAGAAGAAACATTTTAGATATTTTTTTTAATAAATCCATTTAAATTCAAAAAAGAAAGCAAAAAATAGCTTTTGGTGCTTTAAATAAGCATAAATCTCTCTAGTTGGTATGCTATACTTCATGAGTACTTATACCTCCATCCAACACTGCATGACTCTGCCTTGTCATTTCTGACAGCCTGAGTACATGAGCTGTCCCTTGGCTGTGATGTGGTACAACGCAGCCTGTCGCCCAGGGTCATCGCTGACTACCTGATGCTCCTTTTGCCAAAACTGAAGGGAGACAGACTTTTTGCCCTAAACAAGGAAAACAGAATAAGCAGCTGAACAAGAGCAGATAAAAACAGGAGTCAAAAATAGGCATAATTTTTTTCCAACACAGGTTTCTACACTTTATTTAACTCTACAAAAAGAAGTGCCTTCTTTTTTAGGCAATAAAAGAAAGCAAGTATCTGAGAGAAACAGAGATAAGACTGTGAGGTAGCTGCACATATTGTTAGGTTAAAATGTCTTCAGCCTGTCCTCTATCACAGCTGCTTTTAGTACTTGTTATGGATGTGGAAACGTCTCTGTGGCTGCTAAAAATAAAGACTACTCCAGTGGTAATGGAATGAAATGACATGTAATCCATTTTTGTCTGTGTTTTGAAGTTCTCTGTACTTAGCACTCTTAAGTCATAGTTGAGTTTTTACATAAGTACTATGTGGAAGCAGAAACCTCTTTTCCTTGGAATTTCTATGAGCAAAATGAGTTTTTTGAACAAGAAAAAGACAACCATTTTAGATTTTGAATACAACAAAAATTCCATAACATTTTCACCTGGAACTATTGCAATGTTCAAAACATTTTTTGTATTAATATAAAACATAAAATAATATACAATGTGTAGAAAATGTATACAGCATAGAAGTTTATAATAAAAAAAAAGAACCAAAAGGTAACTGTTATAATGAAACATAAATATTTTGACATTGTAGAAACAGTTGATCCAAAATGATTGCCTTTACTACTTTCTCTTTGCATTTCACTTTTTGTGAAGTCTGTGTAGTTCCATAAAACATTTGGATTAGATTCAAATTTTCTCTTTTGATGAAAAGTGATTTACTGGATGCTTTCCAGGGATGTCAGCACCCCCTTTTGATGGAAAAAGTAAGGAATGTCCATTAGTTGAGTATTTATTTATTCAGGACTGTATCTGCAGAAAGGCCCACCTGGTCCCTGCTCAGAGATACCAGTGCCCTTTGTGCCCCTCACACCATCTGCTCTCTCTTCTCTCACGTAATGTACTGCCCTGTAGATGGTCTGTACAGCAGATCACAATTTTTTGGACTAAGTCAGAAAATCATAGATTTAGATCTTTTGCTATACTTACCCAAATCCTTATGAAGCTCAGTTTTCTGAGTCATTGATTAGAAATTTTTAAGAACATCTAAAATGGCTAAAAAAGAAACAGAAAGTGTTTCTTCCCTGAAAATGCATGACCTTATCTTTGCAAATGAGTGTCTCTTTCTTTTCTCTGTCTACACGGAAGAATAGGTGATTTAAAATGGCCAAGGCATGTAATTTTCAGATTTCACTGAAGTAAAGCGAAATCAATGTCATCTTTACAGTTCAGTTTCTAAGTATTTCCTCTGCTGCAAGGATGCTAATTTCAATATTGGTTGTGGGGTTTTTTGAGGGGGTGGAGGGAGAATTTTTTTATTTTGTTTTGTTTTGGGGTTTTTTTTAAGTCTTTTTGTTGTTTTTAAGGTGAGATACAATTTTTCTTCACTTATGAAGTTCCATCTTTTTCTGGAATGTAAAAATTCATGAACCAATATATTGCATGAAAAATGGTGTGATGGTGCTGAAAGAAAGCCAAGGAGAATGCAGAGAAGAGTACTTTATTTATTAACTTTCCAGTTTTATGTTGGATTGTTGATGTTATCAGTATGATTTATTTTAGTATTTCCTGTATGTTTCCTATGCTGAAAGAGTACATTGTGAGCTGTTGAGAGCAAAGGAAAGAAAAGGAATGGCTTTCATCCTTTACCAAATGGTGAAATCCAGTTTCAGCAGATGGGAAACAATACCTTGATATGATCTGAAGAACATAAGTGACCAAGATCATGTCTAGTTAGCTTTCTAAGAGTTCTTTAAAATTTTTCCATTCTACTTCTTTACATGTTTTTTCCTAGAATCTTTCTTTCCGGCATTCTTTTTCTGATGGCCTGAGAAATAATAGTGCTTATGTCAGTAGCCATGGCTCTGCTCCTGAAGAATGAGGATATAAGGTGACATGTGCCTACTCCTACTTGAGGTGTCCGCAGGGGTGATGCTGACGTTGGGGAGAGTCATCACACTCTGATCCAGCCAAATCTGTAGATCTACAGCAACTTCAGTTTGAACAATTTGTAAGATTTTAAAATAAATTTATGTTAAAGGAGTTTTGTTCCATTCTCTCCTGTTTACTGGAGTGAAAATGGAGCAAAAGGACCCCAACAGTTTGAATTTTTAATAATCACATATAGTTCTGCAAAATTAGAATAAAAATCTAAAGAAGTCAAGTCTGTCAACAAGAATTTATTCATATTGGAGGAGAAATTCAATAATTTTGCAAGATACTTTGTTTCATTTTAAGTTTGTCTCAGTCATTTTGTTTTACTTTTGCTTACTTTATTGGCTGAAAATATTAAAGTGAATAACCGAACACATTTTGAACCTTTTTGCTCAGGGAGATGATGATACATGTTTGCTGTAATATAATAAAAACAAGTATCTGCTTATGCATTTTTTATTTTAAAGAAAGCTCATATTAATTGTTGAAATACAGTCACAGATGACCAATAAAATACATAAAATACTTGAAAAATTAGTATGTGATAAACACTGCTTTCCAAACTGACCATGTCCTTCTCACTGTCAATTTTGTTTGTTAGTGCCCTCCCCTGTATTTATCCTTTGTTTAGAAAGCAAGTCCTGTTGGAGGGGATTCTTCTCATTATTGTTGAGTGAGATTCATCTCAGTCAGCTATAGAGACTTGAAAGTCTATGAGTGTTGGAAAGTTGGGCTTTTCCAGAGTGATGATTCACATATAATTTCAAACAGAATCACACAGAATTGCTGAGTTTGGCAGGGATCTCAGGATATCATTTAGTCCTAGCCCCTCAGTCTGCTTTGACCAGAAAGTCAACAAGAGCAGAACCATGTCCAGTTTGGTTTTGAGCATCTCTAAGAATGGAGACTCCAGAAGATCCTTGGGCAACCTGTTCCACTGTTGAACCACTCTAATACTACAGAAGATTTTTCTTATGCTTAAACTGAATTTCCCGTATTTCGGTTTCTGCCCATTAGCTCTTGCCCTGTCATTGGGCACCACTAAGAAGATGCTTGCTGTGTCTTTATTCCCCCTACCAGGTATTTATAGACATTGATAGATCCCCCTGAGCCTTCTCTTATCCAGGTTGAACAGTTCCAGCTCTCTCAGCCTGTCCCTGTAGGTCAGATGTTCCCATTCCTTTATCACCTTTGTGTTCCTTCACTAGACTTGCTCCAATATGTCCCTGTCTCTCTTGCACTGGATGCCCAGCACTGGACCCAGCACTCCAGATGTGTCACACCAGAGCTGAGCTGAGGGGAAGGATCACCTCCTTTGACCTGCTGGCCACATTTCTCCTAGTGCAGCTCAAGATGCTGTTGACCTTTTCTTGCCACGAGGGCACACTGCGGCCTCATGGCAAACTCATCATCCACCAGGACTAGGAGGGACTTTTCTGTCAAGCTGCTTTCCAACCTGTTGGCCCCTGCATGGAGTTATTCCTCTTCAAGGATTAAAAGGAAATATAGAAAGCTCACTTAAGTTTACTGCTGAAAATTGAAAACACTGTTAGATGAATCATTCTCATGTCAATGTACCTGCATAACGTCTTAAAACTGGTGCCCTCATTGATATAACTAAATATTCAGGACAAGGTGTTGACAGAGGTTGAATTACTTCCAAAAAGCCTTGTTCTTCCCCCCCCCCCCCCCGCCCCAGGAAAATGGTATGTTTCAATTTGAAAGCAAAATCATGTTGGAGAAAAGTGACATCTATTATTTTGTGTCCTCTGCAACTCAGTTTGACTCTCAGCCATGTACAGTCTCTGTAACACCTATGTTCCTTAAAATATGTCTCATCCTTACCCAGGCAAATGGTATCAAATGGTATAATATCTGAAATATTCTTCCCTCTACTCTCTTGTGGGCATGTCAGGGATTTGATTTATCAAGAGTTATAAATTACCCAGTAGGACTATATGCTGATTATTTTTTAAAGAAAATTAGGGGTGTGGATTAGGCTGATACCTACTCAAAAATAACACAAAAGAAAAAAAAAAACTGAAAACCAAAACCCTGGACCAACAAGGTTCTCTAAACTTCAGAGAAAAAACGATGTTGCAAATGTAGACTTGCCTGAGGCAAAAACATGTTTTTTTAGAATTTAACCACTTCCTCTGAAGAAAATCCATAGAATGAAAGCATTATGCAAAGCTGTGTTTATGCGGGTCACATGACATAGGCCTGCTATAGACATTGCTTACTATTAAGACTGAATTCCTAAAATTAAGTTTATGGACGACAGCAAATTGAGGGGCTGCTGTCAAGAGGCTTAAGGACAAGGCTCTCCTTCAAATCGAGATGGACAAGTTAGAGGAATAGATTGACAGGAACCTCCTGAAATTCAAGAGGACAAAATGAATTAAAAAATGCATACATTAAAACAGGAGACGCTCTAACGGGGTATAGGAAGGAACTTTTCCCTAATAAGGACAGTCAAGAAAGGGAACCAGTTGCCCAGAGAGGTTTTACAGTCTCCAGCCTTGAGGGTTTTCAGGACTGGACTGGATAAAACCTTGAGCAGCCTGAGATGACCCTGTAGTCAATGCTACCTTGAGCAGGAGGTTGGACAGGAGACTTACAGAGGTCACTTCCCACAAACTATTTTATGATTCTGACATTCATACAGTTCTTAATGGTGGAATTAAAATATTTTAAGTGTGTATAACCTAAATATCATCTGTAAGAAAAACTATAATTTAGCAGCAATGTGGTTTATATACCTATAACTGCATTCCTACTTATAAACACATATATGTATATAATATATGTAAAATTTATACATACGCATACAGATATGCATAGCCACAGACACAGACATACATAGATGTGAATATAGCGACCTAATTTTCCTTGGCAAGCCACGTCTGTTTCCTCAAAGCTTGACTTCTCTCTTCCAATAGCTCTCTGTTTCTGTTTTGCCAATAGCTCTCTGTTTCTGCTTTGCCCCATCTCTGCATCAGCTTTGTACATAATCATCTGTGGGTGCTGTATTATGAAGATGAGTGCTGTATAAGGACTTTTATTCAAATAATGGTGCTTTTAAACAATTGTGACTTATCTGAAGAGGAAGGTAACGCCCTTGGAAAAGGGTAGGCCTTCACTGTTGTCTCCAGGCGAAATCTTGAAATAGAAAATGCTGATCACACACATACCCTGATGGGCATCCCTTTATCCCTTGAAATTTGTTTTATACAATCCACACATCTTTCTGTCTATCATCTGCTGATTGGCCTAGTATTCTGCAAAATCTGGCTCCCGACAAGACCCCAGAGTATCATAGTCTCTGTCATGCCTCAGTGGGGCTGGGAGTTATCATCCTTCCATTCAGGGGCAGAAAAGACCCAGGTCTTCAAGGTCATTTCTGCATCTAATTCCTCTTGGGTTTAACATATTCCAACAGGAAGCAAGTGTTTACACGCCTTTCAGGAACTGGAACTAAGCAGTCTGCTATAAATTAGAGACAGTACGAGCAAAGGTAAAGAAATTATCATTGATCCTCCCCACAGCAACTATGTTATTCCTTTTATGTTCCTCAGAATTACCTGACTCTTAAAAGTATCCTGATCCAGTCCATTTTACATGACATCAAACTCACTTTTGATCCTACCATTTGCTTGAAGCTCTTTTAATCTTTGAAGAAAATTGTTCCAGTCTGCAAATTGAATGGATCATGATTGAACTGAAATCTAAGGAAGGACATGAAGCCTGCTGCACTGACTCCCCCTCCCACTGTCTTCATTATTTAATGCAACATTTAAAAAGTGACTTAAACGTATAAGAAATTACAAGCCTCCTCGGTGCATTGAGCAGAAGGAGCTATTCTGTTTCTAGGGTAGTTTTTTGATCAGAGCAGTTCATTCTGTATGAGCATGTGAGTGGTTAAGCCACTTTGCTTTTCAAAACACAGGGACACACCTCTTTATTTTATTCTTCATGCTTGAATGAATTTCCCATTCAGTATGAACTTTCATATCTTCTCTCACTTGATTCAAAGAAAAGCAGAGGACTGTTCCTAACAATACATAAAGCACCAATGTTGCATAAAGGTAGAAGGTATTGCACAAGACTAGGATGGAGACTGCTGGATAATGGTTCTCCTTGTTTTCAAGTGTTTTCTTTGTAGAGTCTGAGCCAGCATTTGACATCTTTGGCAAACTGAGTGACAACTTACTCCTTGCATGACCCCACAGAAACCAAAGGAACTCTGTAGAAGAGGTTCTGCTCCAAGAGAACAGAGGTAAAGCTATTTTGACTTGCAAAATTGTGTAAGAGCTTATCCTACCAGACAGGATCTGGACAGAGAGATAGCTTAAGAAACTCATGGTAGATTGAGGGACAAATCCTTCATTTGCCACTGTTTGGGACTAGTTCTCTTCTTTGACCGTTTCTGTGTATTCCCATCCAGTGGCCTTTAGCTGTGATCATGAAACACTATATCTGTTGGGTGTTCACCCATGTGCGGAGGTGATGACATTCCCCTCTTTCGTGTATGAGTGTGCATACCTCTCTGCACTGTAGACAGGGAAAGGAAATATTTTTCACATTTCTTTATCTAACAGGTTAGTTTATTATTACTTTCTTTCCTTACTTTTTGTAGGAAGCCTTTGCCCTGGGTCCTGCGAGGAACTACACTGGGGCTTGACTGTGTTTTGAATGCGATGCTCGACCAAATGATCTTCAGAGGTCCCTTTAGACCTAAATCAGTCTATGTTTATGGCTTGAAGCCAAGTTAGGAATATAGAAGATGTAAATCAAGATAGTAATTTGTACCAGGCATTCCTAGGAAGGCGCTGTGTGTGTGCTAATATTCTAATACTTAGATCAAAGTGAGTAACGTGTCTATCCCCCAACAAGTAGGACATCACTGCACTTAACTGGGCAGGGATAATGGGAGGGAAAGGGGAAAAGTGGAGAGCAGTATAATCTTTGGATGCAAGTTTTCTTACCTTCCCTAGTAAAGCACCCCTCAGATAAGTTCATTTCTGTGAGACTGGAGCCTAAAGCTAGTGCTTGCCATCTGGAAATGCTGCGTATTTGTTCACCACATGTATGCTTTGCCATGGTTTTGATCACCGCAGGACAACACAGATGGTTCAGACTCATTTGCCATTTTGCACTTACAATCTATTAGTCCTATTAGTAAGCCTTTTGGTATTAAAACTAGCCCAATTTCTTCTCATGTAGGATCCAAGCTAAAACAGATTTATATAATTAAAGCATGCCTACCCAGCACCACTGAAATCAAAATAGCAGTTAATACCAAAATAGACTCACTTTTTAAGGCCTTGTTAGCAATCACCAACAAAATGCCTCCCGTCAGTATATCCTTGAAAATACCAGAATATGTTCTACATTCGTGTCTACTATCCTTAGCAACTAGAAATGCATCACCTGGCACCAATGTCTGTATGTCAGCTTCTGTGCATGTGGTGACAAAGGTGCACAGAAGAAAAAGAAGAAAGTTTTCTATCCACAGGAGACGGAGCAAACAAATGTAGAAGAGAAAACATCTCATTGCTTCCTCTCTTAATATGTTTTGATCCAAGCTGCCCTACTTCATGTATTAAGCATCTTCCTGATCCCTGTCAGAACAGGATATTGCTTTAGGTGGACTCTCAGTTCTTATGCACAGAGGAGAATATCTTGATTTACTTTGCCAGATTTCTTGTCAGTTCCTGGCCCCCTTAATCTCTACAAGTCTAAAGTAACTCAAATTTCTGTGCAGTTATGCTGCACTTAAATGGCAAACTGCATATAAAACTGGTAAATTTTGTACTATTTGGATCTCAGGTAGAAATCAAAACTCTACTACCACAAATTCAATATTCTCTATGTACCATTTCCTAAATGCCTACTACGAAAGGCAGGTGATATAGTGATAGAAGTGTGGAATAAAAAAGGAAAACCTCAAAGAATTGCATTTGCTCTTCCATGTCCACAATTCTTGCATCCCATGATTTTCTGCTTGTCTTTGTGTCTGTTTTATCTTCTTCTGAAGATAAGCTCAGCTTTAGGCAGTGCCTCCGCAAAGAAAGACAAATTATCTAATCTGGTTTTGCCTCACTTTACCTACATGCAAAATGAGGAGTGGAATACTAATTTCTCAGAAGAGTATTAGGGCCTGATTCAAACTGGGAAAAGAATCCATCATAGAGTTAAAAAAAGGTGGTGAACACCAAGATGTTATTTATGATGATAAAAAGGATACTTCCCACATTTTCTATTTTATCTCTTTTTACATTATATGGTAAACTCATTTGAATCATGACCTTTATTTGCAGCGTAGCCATAAAAATGTGTGAGCAAGAGCTGCGGGTGATAACTCTCCTAATGAAACCTTGCTTTCTGAATGTCCTTGGTCTGACACAATGCAATAGAGGATGATGCATTTTAAGTTTTAAATGAGGTATTTGAAGTTGAAGAGGGGAATGTAAGAAAAAACAAAACAGCATGTGTGTGTGAATGTGTCTGCTTTTATAACAGGCTGTAGCGACCTCAGAGTAAAATGGTACCTTGGTCTCCCGAGTTCATAGTAACTTCAGATGTTTAATATACAGAAAACAAATGTTTGACAACTTGAAACTCCATGGATCAGAGCAATAATGAATATTGTTTTGAAATTATATTTTTAGTCTAAACTAAAATAGCTGAAAGTCAGTGCTGGCAGCAGAACATTTTCTTTCAAAAGTGATTGATACAGAGGGATTGTTACTGTCTTTAATTAAAATAGATACTCCCATGCAACTCCCTCATCTCCCATCAAAACTCTTCTTGAAATTACTATATATTTGTTCTTTATAAATAGCCAGAGGCTTTTATAATTCATTCTTGGTCTGATCTACAGTAGGTTTCACCTTGATTTTAAAGGAAGCAGGATTTAGTGCTACCAAATTTATAATTTTCCGTTTCATTTCTTTCCATACAAAAGTTTATTTAGTTTTCCCTTTCTATTTTTCTTCAGTCATCCATGCAGTGTCTTGTTTTATTTTTTTCTATTTTACTTTCTTTCTATGGTACTCTCCAATTTTTTTCAGCACCTTCTTTCACTTAATATATGCTCTTTGTCAGTGTTTGCTCCCATTTCCTACTTTAGCATTGATCTTGTATGTAAATTGTTCCTGTTGTCCTTCATTTGGCTACTCCTAATTTCTGAAGTTTTCATCTATTAGCTTGAAATACACAATTTTCAATACTGGAGTCCTACTTATTTATAAAAATATCAAAAACCTGCAGACAGAGAACAGATCTTTCTACAAATCAGTGACCCAGGTTTGCTCTGAGATGTTTTCAGATGGAGTACATTTACTGGGACACTCTTAATTTATATGAGGAAAGATGAAAATGCAACAAGAAGTGGTACTGAAAGAGTCTATCATACTTAAGCTTCTTTTCCCTTGTGTTTAGAAGAGCTTTGCACCCAGAATCAAAAAGAAAATTCATTCGTAGGACCACAAAAAAAAAAGAAAATTCTGTTGAAATTGTTCGGTAGAAACAAGACAAGGACTTTTAATTTAAAAAAATGTCATGACTACCTGTATTTTTAAAATTCTTGCCTTCACACTTCACAAGTTTGGAAGGTCTAGGTCCACCACCCCAAGGTCCCTTTCTCCACTAAAGTTATTATTTTCATTTTTTTCTTCCCTTAGTGCACTTTGGCTGTCAAGATTTTCCCTGTATTGTGGCCTCTCCAAGATTAAGGACTTTAACAGGTAAGGGAAGGAGCAGTTTGGCCTATCAGGAAGAAAGGGGGCATGGCAATCCCTGGCAGACACTATTCTAAACTGAAATATTTCATTTTCCTGTAAACAGCAGGATGTTTCTGATAATTGTGGTTTTACTGCAATTTGGTTATAGGAAGCCAGCTCTCCTTATTTCACCTGTTGCTTATTTATGAAATATGAATTTGGAATCTTACAGCATGTTCTGCTTGGCACCTATTCACACTGGGTTTTGCATCAGTGAGATTTTAGCTGTTCAGAGGTTAAAGCTGGACTTGGTAACAGTGCTGTGGCTGATCCTGTCTCATTACTTTTGTGACTCAGTCCATAAGCAGTATGGACATACAGATGAAATCTCACATTTTGAAAACAAGACAGAAATATTTCTCCTCCTAAGACATACTGTCAGTCCCAATTAATTGTCTAGAAATGTTCCTCAGTTGTTAGACGAGAGGTGTTACGTCAAAATAGCCTATCACTGTTGTCAAATACTATTACACAGCAGACAGCTAATATTTCACCAGAAATTTCAGGCTGGAATGTGCCAAAGGATCGTTAAAACATATATATCCACAGGTTTCTTAAGGGCTGCATTTAGGAGCTTTCTTGACATAAAATCAGCTTGGTTGTCTTTATTTCATCATATATTCACAGTTCAATGCCCAATGTTTTGCTCTAAAACTGAACCATAAGTCCTTAACAATCTCCATAACAGAAATAGGGTGGAAATGTGGTCATTATCAGTCACCTTCTTCTGAGATAATTTTGAAGAAATCACCGATCTAGAGGCCCTTTGCTCTCTGTCATCTCTCTGTTTGATATACTGGGAATATGAACTGAATGTTAACTATACTAACTTTAACATTCGCTAGGAATTACACATAATGTTCTGGTAAATGACACAGCTGGGTAGCAGTTTACACTACATTGCCATTGTGGTTAGGACATTTTCCTTTTTTTTTTTGACAAGACGTAAGATAGACACATTCCATATATACATGACAATCCCTAAAGTCCAGTGGCTAATTCCCAGTTACATAATTCTGGGGTGTTCTGATTTGAAGACATGGAAAGATAAGAATAGGAGACTCCTCAATAATGCAGCTCAAGGTCTCTGTGAGAACCTTGATAGTATATGATTACTTTCAAAAACTTATTGCGCTCTGTTTTGAATGTGGTTGGCCTTTCCTCCTCCTCCTCTTCTTGAGAGGCTGTTAGAAAATCTGATTGCCCTGAAAACTGAAAACCTTGTAATTTCTATTTTATGTGCATTCATATTCCATTTCTACCTGTTTTATCCTGGCTTTTCATTTAAAGTGCACTCCTTCTGGTTTCACCCAGCCTGTTCCCTCACAGCCTTCATTTTGCAAGGCTGAACACATTGTGCTGTTACACGTTGTCTCACTCCTGAAGAGCTTCCCATTCCTCTGACCAACCTGGATGTCTCTGGTATCGGTTGTTCCAGCTTGGTCTGCAACCTCAGGCTCAGTTGAAAAGTCCACAAGAGCAAGTAAATATCCCTGATTAGTGGAATTTCATGGCAATGGTTATATTTCACTGTGCTTTTAGCTCCAAATTGTGAATTTACTTTTCATTATCATAGGAATACTGGGCTAAGAATGCTGGGTGCATCTTGGAGCTGGATGGCATTGGCTCTGTCAGACATAGGGGAAACTTCTAGCAGCTTCTCACAGAAACCACCCATGTAGCCCACCTGCTATCAAAACCTTGGCACACAAACCCATTACAGCTAGGATGATGGTCTGGACCTTAATCTGGAATATACAATCCTGGATCTCACCGGATCTCACCAATAACACTGCAACTCAAATCTGTCCTGCTTGACTTCTGGACACCTGTGTAATATCCATAGTAAGTCCAAGAGACATGTTTGCTTACAGCAAATATGATACTGGCATGTGCTAAAAGACTTCTATTATTTAGGCATTTGATCTGTGCATTTTACACAAAAACAGTCTTTCTATTAAGACAATATTGGAGAAATGTTTTGTTGTTGGCCTCTAGAACTGCACATAGAATCTGGAAAAAAACTCCCCTTAAAACAAAACAAAACAAAACAAAGCCAAAAAAAACCAGTAAAAACCCAAAATCTAATGTACTGAAAGAATTATTTCTTCCTCTCAACAGACTTAGGTCTGCATAAGCAACATGGTTTGTGATTCAGAGATCATGGAGAAAAAGGAGGCAGAGAAAAAGAGGAAGAAAAAGTAAGTCAGACAGAAAAGATCCGTGTATCTCCCATGAGCTGAAACAATTAACACGGCGTTGGGAAAAAATATTATTATTTCAAGATGAGATGTTAGGTTTCAACTGATGGGCAATAAAGAATTTTCTACCCATGCTGAAGATGTAAAAATTATAGGATTTGTAAACCAGAGGCAAATAATCATAGAATCATTTACATTGGAAAAGACCTTTAAGATTATTGAGTTCAACTGTAAATCTAACCCTGCCAAGTCAAGCAGTGTATATAAATAAAAAGTGTAACATACTCTTCTTTTTTTTTTTTTTTAATTTTCTTTTTTTCTATGTCACTATCTTGCATCCAGAAGTGGAGAGTGTTAGAACTGAGCAGACAAGGAATTCTTAAAAAGTGTTAAGATGTTTAATTTTATATGTGATAGTTGTAGCCCCAGAAGTTACTACCTAGCAAGCCAGTCTGGGCATAGTGAGAACATAAGTGGGATTGTATTGAATAATTACATTATTAATTTTTTTTTTTCATTCAGTGCTAGACAATCTCAATCTGCACATCTGGTTACTCAGGTGTCCATTTGTAACTAATGGACAAAACCAATCTTTTTCAGGGTGGTTTCAGGACAGTTTTAGGCACTACTTTAGGACAAGATGAATTGGTCCATATCCTTCACTGTCGACTGACAGTAATGGGGACCGAAATTGACCAGTTTCATTTACATAACCCACATTTTTTATTTTTCTCCTTGAGTTGAATTCCAATGATGAAGTAAAACTAAATTTTTATATTAATTTAACTTCCTCAGTTGATATTTGCCAATTACTTGACAGGTTTTCTTGTTCTTAACTGTGGCATTCAAGACGCTGAGATGTCTCTTATCTGGGTATTACTTAAGCCTAGATTGAGGGGTTTTGGAAAGGAGAATGAAAAGATGTGCTACGTACAGCACAGTTAAAAGAATATACTTGTACAGATTTCGAAGATTTATTTAAGGATATTTTCCCATGTTACAGAACACTGCATACTGCTTGAATTTATGACACTATAAAATGTTAGGTATGTGGTCCAACTGGGATTTTGCAAGTCTGCAGGACAGAAACTATATTCAGTCAGAGATTAAAAAATAAGTTGCCTCTTTTCCAGTAGAACACATCTCAGAAAGAATATCTTTGAATAGCTCTTTTTTTTTTTTCCTTTTCTTCTTTTTTTCTTTTTTCCTAAACCAAGAATCTTAGCAAATCCTGGTTGTATCATGTTAAGTAATATAATTTTTTTTAACAGCTTTGTGTTCCCATTCTGCTAATGCATTCACTAAAAGATCATCTTTTTCTAGTCAACATATCACCAATATAAACATTAGCTGAATTACCAGTACATTTGAAAGCTCATCTATAATGAAAGCGACTAGAGATTTATTGATAAGAATAACAAATGTATTAAAGAAAGAAAAATGAGCAAAATCAATAATTAATGTGGGTGGCATTTTGCAAAGAGAAAACTAATCTTTCAAAACTGTGCAATGTCTGAATCAAAACTTTTTTGAGACTTGAGTTGTAATTGCTCTTTTTTAAAGTCTGAATGCATATATACTTTAGTGTGATAAAAACAAACCAGTTTGAAACACAGTTCTGAATATAAAAAATGAACAATAAAGAGCCCAGGAAGATAAGATTTTTTGAGATATACCAGAAAATAGTAAAAACTTTTTGATTTGCTGAAATACAGAGTATATTAATTTAACGCTAGAGTAAGAGTCATGGTGAAGATTAGAGCACACCTTGACACCTGCAAAAAGGAATAATATATGCTGAAGGAATAATACACGCAGCAGGATGGGTGTGAAGTTTTTTGACAATTCGATAATGAAATGAAAACTGAGAACTTCCAGTGGATGAAGAGAGGAAAAGTAAAGGTGAGGGGGAGGAGAAGAAAGTAATTCTGTTATGTTAGAATCAAATTATGATATGCAGGAAGAAACACAGTATAAAAGTCATCACATAATTATTCTACAGACATTGGGCATAAATTTGATGTGTTTTGCAAAATAAGAAATTAATCACAAATTGTCAGTACTTCTCAGACCCTAGGAACCACTGAAGATGAGAAAATGGCGTGATCTTTACCTTCTCCTTTCATCTTTCTTTTTTTTTTTTTCCTTTTCTCTTGGACATGGTGCAAACTCATTTGATCAATTTGAGGACGATTTGAGTCCTCTTTCACAAAGTTCTGACAAACAGTTAAAGAAAACGCCTTCCAAAAGGCAATTTGTGCAAAAGATGAAGTGAGCTGGCTAAATGTATCCCTTAGTCATCAGTTACTCTGCATGTGGTGGTCTCTGTCATGGAAACAGCTGGTAAGAAATTTCCTTGGGAGAGAAATCACTGTCTTCTCAATCAAATACTGAATTAAAATATTTTCTGAGAGACAAAACAGCATTAAAGTCGCACTTCTAGCGTGCTTCAGGAAAAAATTCTGCCTGTTATGTCTTCCATGATTCTGCCTTCTTACACAATGGGGATGAAGAAAAACTGTCTCTGACCCGGATAAATCAAAGGACTCGGAATCTCACTATAATGATATTATACATGCTGCTGAGAGACAATAAATATTAGCTCAGCTGAAGCCCAGCTAACAAGGCTACATGGATTTAGGACTAAAGCTGAATCAGTTCAGGCTCTCTCAGACTAAAACTATTTTCTCCTCACTGTTTTGCTTTGCCCAGGAACTACTAGAACCATAAGAGAAATAGTGTAGCTTTCATATTTTTTTCTTCTTGGATGAAGTGTGAATTGTTATTATTGAAGGCAGACATGTTTTGTTTTTTTTTTTTGAGTGATACTGTATCACTGAAAAAACCCAATTTTCCACAGTATGATTTCAATGAATGATTTTCAGCTAGCTCCAGTTATCTCATATTTCTGTTCCACAACTGGGTAAGTACAATCTCCATAAGGAAGAGATGGGCATAATCAGAAGTAGTTTCATTTAACACTTAGAGGATCTTATTTTCCTACAATATGACTTGTCTTTATTATATCACCTTTGTGCTTCCACTGGAAGAGAAATTGTGAATGAGACACCAAGTACATGAGTTTTGTCTCCCCATGGACTAGCGAATGACACAAAGTACATCATCTTTGCAGGCAAAGGCTAGGTCGTGTTATGGAGGAGGTAAGTTGTACGTCATTCACTTCACAGAAGTATCTCACCACGTGTTGTCTGACTAAAACATAAATTTTCCAAAGTATGTATAATGTAGTACAGAAGTAATACCCTGTTTACTTTTATTTGTGTTTGTGTTGGGCTGGAAAGTAACTTTTCTCTCTTTGACCAAGACATAAAAACTTCACATTTAATGTCAGGTAAAAAGCATGTGCGCCAATGGTTAACCTGCAGAAAATGATGCACTGAAAGCTATACCTAAATACAGCATATATGGTTGTTTGTCCTTTATGGTATATACTTGATCTTGCATTTCACATTTTCAATATGTAGCTCCTAAATTGCTTTTGAGGTAAGTGACTGTTACCATAGTTGTGTTACTGATAGGTACTAATTCTTCTCTGATACACCTGGAGAAGCTCTTGAGGTTAGAGAACTTGTAACATTTTCCAGGTAGCAAGCACTCCACTTCAGGTCCCCTGGACCTGTTACTATTTTTGGATCTGTGAAGAGTTTCCAGTTATTGACCCTTCTCAGTAGATTTTGGCCAACTGTGTCCTATAAAGGCAAAATTATATATTAAAATACTTATTCATGCCTAATAAAGAACTTCCAAAATGAATCCTAGTAGGAAGAAAAAATTATTTATCTTTAAGGGTACAGTGAGAAACCCAAAAGTTCTTTACCGTTTGAACCAGAAATGAGGCAAACTTTGGTAGCTTCAGCTGGAGTTTGCTTTGAGTTTTGGAGTCACACTTAAAACCAGGAAATTTAAATCTAGGGGGTATGAAATACTTGCACATAATGTGGCTCAAATATTCCTCTAATGCCTCCTGGCTGAAACCAAGAAGCACTGACTCTGTTAGTCTTGGGAAGGTGTTGGCATTGTGACTTAGCCAACTGGGATGTGAATTGGCAAATCCAGACATAATACATCTTAAATTTTTTTCCCTTGACATGAAATAAAATTATAACTGTAGCCTCAGAGAGAATGAGATCCTCTTAGTATTTCATTGCCATCATCAAAGACTAAGTTTGGACTTTCTTTGATCAGTGCTTTTATGTATCCCTTGTCTTCGTAAAACTTTTGATGCTCTTTAGCCTTCTATACTTCTGTTTTCTCTTTGGAACCTTAGGGCAAAACAATAAAAGAAAATCACTAAATAAGAAATAAAATTCAATAATACAGTAGATCTTTCCTTGGATGTCATACAATATATGAGTGACAAGGGAGAGAAAAACTGGAGTGTGGGAAAGTGCTTTCCTTCCACTATATTGTAGGAAACTATTTATCATTAATCTCTCTTGAAGAGTGGAAGGATGCCTGGGCAGAATCAGAGGCAGTAAACATCCATCAACTTTTCTAATAACTGATAGCATAGATATCAGAACCCTATGAAGACTTTTGATAAGACATTACTTGCACAATAAAGAATTGAAGGGGATAACTCTGTGGCTTTATCAGTCTAGGATTACTAAAGTTGTTCTAAATATTGAATTGTAAACCTTCAGTCATGCCTCTGCCTTCTTTCTTGCTACTTGCTTCATCTGTAGGTATTTCAAATTTCTTTGTAACTCTACTTCTTGTAGTGAACTTCTGAACAACAAAGAAGACTATTAGAGAGTTTGTTTTCCTTTTTCTTCCTTCTCTTTTCTTTCTTCTCTTTTCCCAAGACTTCCCCAGTATGTTACTACCTGAGGTATTCTCTCTTCTCAAATGGAGATCATTTGAAAACTTGATATTTTTCTTTTCCTGTCAGAGAACTAAATGAGCAAGTTAAGCCAAAAGTAAGCATGTATTTGAACCAGAAATCTACCCTGGATCACTTTGAGACCCTTCAGAAGTTCAGATTTTAACTGATACTTTCAATTTCTGTAACAGAAATAATGAAGTTACAGGACAGATATTCAGCTTATATCAACAGGAATCTGGAAAGGACTCAGAGATGGGCTGAATCTATGTCAATAAGCTGCAAATGCCTGATAAAAGTCCTTGAGAGTCAAGGTCACTTGGCACAGCAGTGCACGCATATATGCTGGTTGATTCCCTTAGCTTCCAAACCAGAATGATTTCTTCCGAACTGCTTTTTGGCAATGGTCACTGGAACTCAGGCGTTTACTAGACAAGTGAATCCCTTGATCATCCCCATTGCTTATGCTTTGTTTTACATTGTAGAGTGGTCTTGAAAAATGTGAGCTGTGATCCTTGCAGATGAAGCTAAATTGGAAGACTCCAAGAGTGCAACTAATGTCTTTCCATCTCTAAAGGGCAACCTCATCCATGGGACCACACTAGACTTAATCTGATGCAACCCCCATGGTGCAGAGTTTAGCTGTTCAATTCTCATCTCAACTATTTCTGTTTACATAACTATTTCCACTGATCTGAGCACCTTGCTAACAGAGATATAGGCATTGATTCTTGATTCTTATGGCTGGGAATTGTTAGAGAGAGTGCTGTTTGATCAAGAAGGAAGACATGTCAAGGATCATTCCAGCAGTTTATCAACACTGATAATCATGTCCCAGCACCTCAAAGCAGTTTTTACTTGGAGTGATGTAATTATCATATGCTGACTCCTACTACACAGGCATCCATAGCTTAAAAATGAATAAAAGTTCATCATAGAATAAGAATGAGAATTCAGTCAGCTTTTTAGCTTGTGCTGCTCTGATCGGAAAACTGTTCCAGTAATTTCCTTCTGTGTTTGTTCAAAACTTTCACACTTCCATCCTAATTTCCAGTTGACATTAGCATATGGTTCAGAGTTGTCGTAAGATAACAGTGAGTCATGCCTGAAAGTCACAGTGTCTGGGAATCAGACTAAGTGGAGACATACACAGTGGAAGAATCTGCAGCTAAGCAGTTATTCTGGACTCCCTAGAATAAGTGGTGAGAAAGAAGCACTTTCCGGATGCAATTCATCTCCCTACGTTTTGGTCGTGTGGCAAGAGCTATGGGACTTCAGTTGCAAAGGACTTGTAGGTATGAAAATAAAAACTGTTCTTTAGCTACAACTGTAGTGCAGCTGGGTACCATGACTGTGCCTGTTCTTGCACAGTGCATTTAAGCCATTAATTCCCTGGGTGTTTCAGGGACTGCCCCACTAGTTGTCTGCGTAGATGAGATAATGGACTGGTTTGAGGCATTGAACAGAACTGAAACTAGGGGACTGACTGAATAAACAGCCATTTAACTGAATGTTACAGAAGCTCCCCAGGTGAGAATTTCATACAGTTCTGGAGATTCCCCCAGGCACATCCTGCTCAGTCCAGTCCAATTTGTTTGCTTAAATGTGTTGATTAACATCCTGTGTAAAGTGACTCATTGATTTCCAGGCAGTTGCTTGCTGCTGAAGTTATTGAATTATACACAGATATTTGTAAACAAACAATACAATCTTTCCAGTAGATGAAGAAAAAATCATGTAGGACAGTCTTTTTCAAGTGGCTAAGAGTTTTAGGGGATGTTTTATGTGTGGTTAATATTACCAATAAAGATGGATTGTAGATGTAGAAGGCTCAGTGGAGACAACATAATGGCCTTCCAGTACCTAAAAGGGGCCTACAAGAAAGGTGGGGAAGGACTTTTTACAAAGGCCTGTAATGATAAGACAAGGGGCAATGGCTTTAAACTGGAAGAGGGAAGATTTAGATTAGATAGTAGGAAGGAATTTTTCACCATGAGGGTGGTGATGCACTAGAACAGATTGCCCAGAGAAACTGTGGATGCCCCATCCCTGGAAGTGTTCAAGGCCAGGCTGGATGGGGCTTTGAGCAAGCTGGTCTGCTGGAAGGTGTCCCTGCCCATGGCAGGGGACTTGGAACTGGATGAGCTTTAAGGTCCCTTCCATTCAAATCATTCTATGATTCTATGAGACGGAGTGTTCACACAGGATCACAGGCCAAATAGATTCTAAGAAGTGATCAGAAAAGCGGTTTGGGAAGCCTCACCAGATTCAGCTGAAGATACTGCTGCAAGGTGCCTTACAACAGAGACCCCTGTGACCACAGGACAGCAACCAATACTCCAGTTTGAGTGATTTGATTTTATACATGAACATTGTCCTATGAGAAGATCTTAACAATTTTTTTTTTTGTTTTTCGTTTTAGCAAGCATTCAGCCTTTGAGCATCTGTGCAACATATCTACTTTAGGATAAAGGGAGTTTCACTGAAGACTCCATTCATTATAGTGGTTAGATCTCTGTTGACCACAAAGGGAGAACTGGAATGCAAACACCACTACTACTGCACACCAAGGCACAGTACTAGCCACGTGTGGGTAGAGGAGTTCCATTCATACAAAAATTCTATTAATTACCATTTCAAGAAGCAGTGGAAGAGCTGATGGAACAGTCCGTATGGGCTCCATGGCCGTGTAGGATGCATAGTGCCAAAAGTTCATCCTTATTTTTTGAGTATGCTATATTTCATTTTTGCTATTTGCTTATCAGGCCTATTTTTGGTTCCTTACAGCATAGCGTATAAAACATAATTTAGCATGGCCTGGAGGAGTTCTATTAATGTCAATATGCAAGCTGAGAAATCACACTACGTTCAGTACTATTTAAAACCGAAATGTCTTCATAGAGCTATTGTAATCGTACTTGGTGTTATTGGTCATGTTGATTAACTGATCTTACTAAGTGAAAAAGTAGAGGTACGCTATAATTTTTCAAGCACCAGACATTCTATTTTAATATTTTAGGCTCACTGCATCCTTTATCCAGTTATAAATTTCAATAAAGTAGGATTAAATTGAATTGTAAAAACAATATACAGTCATGTCTTCAATTCTGAAGTTTCTTGTCCTCTGTACCTAAAATATAGTTAATATATACCAAGCTTCTTCTGGTGATGCAAATCTTTCTGTCAATGTTTTTCTGTGCTTTATCCAATGATATACAGGAGCCGTAAATGAGCATAGATACATTTCACAGCATCCTAGGTCTGAAAATTTAGTTTGCTTCTCCAGGCTACATAAATATCTGCATAAAGGAAGATACTGAATGATTGGAAAATCAGCCCTGAACTGTTTGAAGGCCTAATGTACCAGCAGTTCTATTTCTTGAATGTGTAAGAAGATTCCCTGTCTGCAGGTTTCCTCTCCACCTACTCATTGAAGTCGTAAAGATCAGTCTCCAAGTCCACTAGATCTTGGGAATAATGTGCTTTAAAATTGATCTGAATTTAAGACAGTGTAAGTTCCTTCCAATGTATTATTATAAACCTGTTTTTTTTTAAGATTTTAGAACTTTATTTAGAAAAGAAGGTCTCATGAAAATACACCCATGTTACATTGCAGGGTTTACATCATATGAATATCTGTTCTTTCAGTGGGATACCCTGTGATACTGGAAAAGTATTATGCAGAGGGCTAAGTGCTTTCTTTGCAGTGGAGTGAGCTAACCTTTCCTCAGCATTATGCTTTAACATAGTGATTAATGATAGTTGAACAGGGAAAGAAGCTGCAGAACTGGATTTGCTGTGTGGCTCCTCACTGGAAGATGAGGTAAATTGGGGAGGGACTGTTGTGATCTGTGAACCCCAACTGATACCATGAAAGGTCCACTGAAGCCAAGGATCAACGGAAGTCCACAGGACATCCCTGAATCACTTATCTGCTGCAAACCCATGCTGTGAACCACTGGGCTAGGCTTTGCATTGCTGAAATCTGCCTCTCAACTGCCTTCATTAGGGGTCTTTCTTTGCTTTTTTTCTGGGTGTTGTGAAGCAAAGTCTGCAATCCTGGAACTGTGAAATTGAAGACACCAGAAGAGATCAAGTAGAGCAGAGCATGATACATTTCTGCTTTTGTGATGACATCAGGAGATTTCCTCAAGGATTGCAAGCTATTGTGTTTCTCGAAGCATCGGTTTCTGAACTCATGAAATAACATGAAACAGTAACTTTTGCATGGGAAAAAAAAAAAACACAAACCAACAAAACCAAACACGAAAACAACCAAACAACAAAACTTTCATCTTTTACTAAAGGTAAGCTTGATAAGTATTAGAGCATAATAAAAAACTCAAGTGTTAACAAGGGAGTATTAAGCACAAAAATCCATGATTTATTTACAAAAGCTCCCCCAAAATCATTGTTCTTTAAACTTGATACATTTTTAGTGGTTGTGACTGACAAAATGGAAGCTGCTGATAATGAAGTAATGCTTCTGAAGCTGATTCGGTGCTTCCTGTAACTCAGTGATTTACGAACGGTTTATGCACAGATAAACTTCAAATTGATTCTTTTTTTCCTTGGACAGATGGGCTTGAAGGCAGTATTTGGCTGCTATGATTAAGCAGCATTGAAGAATAGCTAAAAGTGAAATTCTTTCTATCCTGGTGGTGGGATAATACCCACAATATGAAAATATGAACAGAAATAAAACCTAGTCTTCAGAAGCCTGTCAATCAAAAAGCTCAAATTATTCAGCTTAATAGATTAGGTTTCAACACATAAACCAGAGTAACAGAGTCCAAAGTAGAATGTAAGAAGATGCAACATTTATGACTCTCTGCTTTTAGCTTGGATTATAGACTATTTTAGGATAGCTTCTTTCAGTATCTATGTTATTCACACGGTTTACAACAGAAAGAGGAAAAAAATCAGCAACAAAAAATCCTTCACCAAAAACCTAAAGAGCCTGAGGTTACAATCTGTAAGTTCTTAAAATTTCTCTTCCTTTTCTTGTTGTCTTTCAAATTTAAAAACAGAAGATTACAATGAATGAGTCAGGAAAGCATTTTGGTAGAGCAGCTGTCACAGGATTCATACATTATTAAAGAATTTGAGTATATTCTGCAGTTTTCTATAGTCACCCCAATAAACTATGTTAACCCAGTTATTAATTCCCTTAAAATAAATGAGCGAGTGTATCTCCCAGTTACTGCAGACATCTAAGGACAGAAGGTCATGTATTAGTACCCAAAGAAGGTCCCATGTATCCACCTCAAATGTCTAAACTTAGCATTAATTGTCTCGGGTTATTTTTGTTTGTTTGGGGTTTTTCTTAGTTTATTTTTTATGAGGTTTTTTGTTGGGTTTGTTTTTTTCTACAGACAACCAAGGGATACCTTTGTGTGCTCTTATAAATGAAGTGTGGAAGGCATGTGAGATGGACAGAGAGAAACATACCACATCCTATCCAAACTGTCCAACAAGCCAGCAGCAAAATAGTAGAAGGAAAGGAGATGTCCTTTGTGCCACCTTATACCAATAGGTTCTAGGCTTCCCAGTGGCAGCAAAAGGATCCATGGCTTCTGTGCATAGCGTTTTTTAAAAATCTCTTCCTAAGATGCACTAACTTCTGAAGTAGAGCACATCAACCAGGATGTGACTCCTATGTGCATCATCGTGCTGGTTTTGGCAGAGAGAGCTAATTTTCTTTATAGTAGGGTTTTCTTTATATGGGGCTATGTTTTGGATTTGTGCTGAAAACAGTGTTGATAATACAGAGATCTTTTAGTTATTGCTGACCAGGGCTTACACAGAGTCAAGGACTTCTCTGTTCCTCACTTCACCCCACCAGCGAGGAGGCTGGGGGTGCACAAGAAGATGAGAGGGGACGCAGCTGGGACAGTTGACTCCAATTGACCAAAGGGATATTCCACACCATATGATGGCATGCTCAGCATATAAAGCTGGAGGAAGAAGAAGGAAGGGGGCAAGTTTGGAGGGATGGCGTTTTATCCTCCCAAGTAACCATTAGGTGTGATGGAGCCCTGTTTTCCTGGAGATGGTTGAATATCTACCTGTCCATGGGAAGTATTGAATGAATTCCTTGTTTTGCTTTGCTTGCTTGCATAGCTTTTGCTTTACCTATTAAACCGTCTTTATCAACCCACGAGTTTTCTCACTTTTACTCTTCCAATTCTCTCCTCCATCCTACTGAGGGGAGTGAGCAAGCAGCTGTGTGGTGCTTAGCTGCTGGCTGGGGTTAAACCATAACAGTCATACAAATAAAGATATTAATGCTTACAGAGAGAGTACAGCTTTCTTTAACCAAGAGTACCTGTTAGGTTGTTTCACATAAGCAAAAGACAAAGACTGTCAGCACAGTGTAAGCGAGGTACTGGTTTGCTCAAGGCCATGATCACAAGAGTGGTTCTGGACCTTTACAGAGATATGAGTTAAAATGTTTCAAATACTGTAAGTTCAGAGTGGGAAGTGGTGCCCCAATTCCATCTAAAAACCTATATGGAAGTCCCTTTATCCCCCTGTGCCTGTGGGTCCCCTGTTTCATGGGACTGTTGATAAATGTGGTAGCAGATGTAAGAGCTTCAGATACTGGAGCACTATGGTCCTTTGATTGTGAGGTAGATTCATTATGTATTGTTGGCTATCCATTAATTAATACATTATTAGTCCACTAATGGATTAAATAGTCCATTACCCTCTAATTCATATGAAAGAATCATGAAACTCTTCACATGAAGCCCGGGGAGGACCCCATGCCAGAGCAGGGGGATGCCCCAAGGAGGTCGGGACCCCGTGGGAAGCCCGCGCTGGAGCAGGCTCCTGGCAGGGCCTGTGGCCCCGTGGGGAGAGGAGCCCAGGCTGGAGCAGGTTTGGTGGGGGGGCTTGTGACCCCGCGGGGGACCCAGGCTGGAGCCGTCTGTGCCTGAAGGGCTGCACCCCGGGGAAGGGACCCACGCTGGAGCCCTGCGTGAAGAACTGCAGCCCCTGGGAAGGACTCACCTCATGTAACGCTACAGGCTTGGCAAAGAGTGGCTGGAA